>NC_135625.1:40449118-40756118 GCF_053574225.1 Canis aureus | reverse complement strand
GAAAACAAAGTGTCCTAACCAAAACTTCTAAGTCATATAAAAAGGGAAGTAAAAATCAGTATAAAATTATTAACCAGAAAAAAAGATTCAAAGAGGCAATATATAAAAAAAGGTATATTAAGACTTAATAAAAAAAATGCCAGTTAAAAATGAAGCTTTCATTTTGATGTTCATGTTAACAAAAATGAGAAGCTAGAAAGTGTCATTATTCTTTGTTAATGGGAGTCAACTATCATACAACTTTTATGAAAGATGTCTTGCAAATATTTATCACTTTTTTAATGACTTGCTCATGATCCTATGGAGATAACTACCTAAGAAGGCTTATAAAACTACATGTTTAAATGTGGCAAAGAATGATGTTACATCCATATAATGCGATAATCATGCAGTTATGAAAAATGAGAAAGCAATGTTTACTATAAAAGTAAATTCTGACTTTATAAATTAAAAGCCAATTAGCACATCATATATTACCATCAAAAATATATGTGCAAAAAAATATGTGCAGGAGTGTGCATGTCTCTAAAAATTCATTCAGTTCAAATTTACTACCTTTAGAAACTGAGGCAGACATTCACTTTCTTAACAACTCTTCGTACTGTCTAGATTTAATTTTACAACGTACGTGCTTTCCTTCTGAATCAGGTTAAAAATATCATATTTGTTTTAATAGATGTATATATTTCTATATAAGCAAATATAAGCATGAAAAAATTCTTTATAGTCATTTTAAAAAATGTTACACAACAAATACTAGTGTGACCTCATTTACATAGAATATTTCAATGTACATATTTTCTAGAAAAAGTCCAGGAGACTTTTATATGATAAGGATTTGGGGCACTTTTGTCTGAGTCTGTTTTTAAAAATTTTCATAATGTTCATTGGGAAATGAAAAGAAAAATCAAAATACTTGCTTTCATTTAAACAACATGACTCTTTAACACAGTAATTAGAACAAAAAATTTCCAAAGGATATACATGAATTGATTTGGGTCATGTACTGCAATAATAAAACACTCATATAAAAAATGAATTTTCCACAGGATGGCTCAGTTGGTTAAGCATCTTGACTCTTGATTTTGGCTTAGGTCATAATTTCACAAGTGGAAGCCCCAACTGGAGCTCTGCCCTCAGTGGGGAGCCTGCTTAAGGCCCTCTTTCTTTCCCTCTCGTACTCTCTCTCAAATAAATAAATTCAATTTCTACGACCCAGCAATTGCACTGTTGGGGATTTACCCCAAAGATTTAGATACAATGAAACGCCGGGACACCTGCACCCCGATGTTTTTGTTTTTTTTTTTTTTTCATGAGTATACACAGAGAGGAGAGAGAGAGAGGCAGAGACACAGGCAGAGGGAGAATCAGGCTTCACGCAGGGAGCCCGACGTGGGACTCGATCCAGGTCTCCAGGATCACACCCCGGGCTGCAGGCAGCGTTAAACCGCTATGCCCCCGGGGCTGCCCCACCCCGATGTTTCTAGCAGCAATGTCCACAATAGCCAAACTGTGGAAGGAGCCTCCGTGTCCATCGAAAGATGGATGAAGAAGATGTGGTCTATGTATACAATGGAATATTACTCAGCCATTAGAAACGACAAATACCCACCATTTGCTTCAACGTGGATGGAACTGGAGGGTATTATGCTGAGTGAAATAAGTCAATCGGAGAAGGACAAACAGTGTATGTTCTCATTCATTTGGGGAATATAAATAATAGTGAAAGGGAATATAAGGGAAGGGAGAAGAAATGTGTGGGAAATATCAGAAAGGGAGACAGAACATAAAGACTCCTAACTCTGGGAGGCGAACTAGGGGTGGTGGAAGGGGAGGAGGGCGGGGGGTGGGGGTGAATGGGTGACGGGTACTGAGGGGGGCACTTGACGGGATGAGCACGAGGTGTTATTCTGTATGTTGGCAAATTGAACACCAATAAAAAATTAATTTATTTAAAAAAGGTGATTTTTTTAATTACGTGCGTTTCTGAAGCTTCACCGTCATTGGTATTTGTCCCAATCTTCCGCGGCACGGTAATTTGTAGAAGGGATGGTTCAGGATCTACAGTAAGGACAACATGTGTGAGCATTCCCCAGTGCCCGGCCGCATCCTGATTCTTCACTTCTCCTCTCACACCACCTCACTCTGAAGCTCCAAGCCCCAACACACACACACACACACACACACACACAGGGGCACGCACGCACCCACCACAAAATCAGACTTTGTACATCCCGGGAAGAGGCTCCCAGGAAGTGGGGAGCGTGACCCTGCCCCCGTCCAGACTTCGGGACTGGCCGACCTCAGCCCGCAGGTGAAGGAGTGCTGCGCCCCAGGCCCAGGCCCCAGGCCCCAGGCCCCAGAGGTGCGCGCCCTCCCCTCCAGGTGCAGGGTCCGGCGAGGGAGGGGCACCTGTCCCAGCCTCGCTCCGAGCCCTCCCCGCAGCAGGCCCAGGACGACCCTGGCGCCAGGCGGGCTCTGACAAGACGCTGGTCTCTCCCCAGCGGACCGGGGCTCTGGAGCAAGGTCCCGGGGCCCGCCGAGCCCAGAGGCTCTGCGGCCGGTGGCCCTCCGCGGAGCAGGGTCCGTCACTCACGATGGCCCGCGGAGGTCAGCCGGCCCAGACCTGAGAGCATCAGCAGGAGAGACAGCATCGCGGGGCCCGCCGGCCTGGCCACGGTGACGGCCGTTGGCTGCGGAACGGCGGCCGCGCGCGGGGCCCTGCCCTCCGGCCGGTGGGAAGGGTCGGCGCCGGCCGCGGGGCGGGGGCGGGGCGGGGCGGGGCGGGGCGGGGCGGGGCGGGGGTGCGGCTGCTCCGCCCACCCCGCCCCCTCCGCGGACCCGCGCGCATCCGCAGTCCCCCCGCCCCCCCCGCCCCCTCCGCCCACCCCGCCCCCTCCGCGGACCCGCGCGCAGCCGCAGTCCCCCCCCCCCGCCCCCTGCCCCGCCCGCTGCGCGTGGGAAGCGCACACCGGAGGGTCCTGCTGCCCTCGTGGGCTTGCGCTTTATGTTGCAAGGCGGGGACATCGGAGACTCGTTCGGGGGTGACGTGAGGGTCACGAAGTGCATTTCCACCCTGGAGACGGGCCGTTTGCCGGTGAAGTGCTTGGCGGTGTTAATAGTCCACGTCGTAGTTTTCTGGCGCAATGGCTGAATTACTGCAGTGAAAGAAAATAGAAAATGGAAATTCACAATATGTTTATTAGCAGACAGGTGTCTGTTTTAAGCATATCTACTGCCAGATTTCTAGAAGTCTCGGATCAAAACAAATACACACAGGTGCACACAGATAAAGAGAGTAGAAAACGTATCTGAACCAATTAGTTCTATGGTCGATAACTTTAATAGAAAGCTCCTTTGTTAAGGAAACTAAATAAAACGTTAATTATGACATGGATGCATGTATGTGTTTTAATCCTTTGGTACAGAATTGCAATTTATTTATTTATTTATTTATTTATTTACTTATTTATTTAATAATTGCAATTTAAATACCAGGCCAAGAAATGTGTGGGCAATATCAGAAACGGAGACAGAACGTAAAGACTGCTAACTCTGGGAAACGAACTAGGGGTGGTAGAAGGGGAGGAGGACGGGGGGTGGGAGTGAATGGGTGATGGGCACTGGGGGTTATTCTGTATGTTAGTAAATTGAACACCAATAAAAAATAAATTAAAAAAAAAGAAAAAATAAATAAATAAATACCAGGCCAAAAACAAATCATAACTATGAAATAATCCTGTAAGAACAACTTTATTTTCCCATTATTTATTTATTTCATTGTGTATAGTTTGGCTTCTTAGGAAAATCTGTGGCTAGTAAAACGTTAAATGTAAACTTTTCTCCCCATTAGTATGACATTCACACATGTGAAGGGAGTAACTTGGAAACAGCATTCATTTTCTAGCTAAATGCACAAGTGGTGACTTCTATAATTTCAGTTTTGCAAGGACATTTTTGCCAGACAATTCTTGAGTTCTCCATCCATGGAACACTCTGCTTATATTCCTTACATGCAATATTTATGCATAAAATCAAATGGTGGTTTTCTCAGTTTCTAAAAGGAAAAAAAATAAAAAGAAATGGACGAAGCTAACTTAAAAATATATATACATTCCTTTTTCATGATTTTCCTAAACCTATTTTAGTGTCTATTTATTAGGAAAATATTGGTACAGGTAACAAATGATAACAGTAGGAATTTAACTTAAAAATAGCCACTTCTGCATATTTCACTGAAGTCACTGAAGTATGTGATGCCTAATCATTTAGCTTTGTTATGATCTGTGTTGTATCCTGTATTTAATTTATTTGAATATTTCTATGTACCTTATCTTTTTTTCCAAATTACATGAAAAAAATGATGGGATTAACATATCAAAATTATGTTGCTTATGGTAAATTTTCCTGATTGTCTATAACCTGATTAAACTTTTTAAGTCTAATATATATGTTACTGAAGGAATGAAAAATATTGAAAGGTTATTCATGATTCTTCTAAAAATCTGTTGTTTAGTCAAGTAACCAAAAGAGAAAATATATATTTATTATCTAAATTCATTATGGTATTTGCATTGGTGATATTGATGGCTCACTTTTTGCTAGGCATAATTTACAGGCATTCACATCATTTGAATTTAATTCAACAATTATTTTTACATGTTTACTATAAGCCTGAAACTGGACAGATATCAAAATATGTGTGACAACATCCCTGTCTCTCCAATAAATAAATAAATGCAAATAAATGATGGATTTTTGTGTTAGAATGGTAACTTGTAATAGTTTGGGGATGGTGGGATTGAAATGATGAGGACTAGAAATAATAGGTTCATTAAAGGAAATTTTATAAAGTTTAGGCCAAAAATGTCTACAGCCTCAGGATGAGAGTGGGAAGAAAAATAAAGTTGTAGAAATATCCGAGATTTATTTAAGAATAAAAATCAGCTTGCTGAATAATATAATATGGAGATTGGTGAAATTGTTGAGAAGACCTAGACATTGAGATGAGAAGCGCACCAATTTTATTTCATTTTTTATGGCTTTATCTATAACTTTTCAGAAAATTACCTACAGTTATCATTTTTTAAAGTTTTATTTAAACTTAAACTTTTATTTAAATTAAGTCCCAGTTAGTTAACAGACAGTGTAACATCAGTTTCAGGCATACTATATAGTGATTCAGCACTTCACACAACATCCAGTCTTTGTTACAAGTGCCTTCCTTAATTTCCATCACTTGTTTCACCCATCCCTCCACCCATCAGCACTCTGGTAACCATCACCTATAGTTAAGAGTCTGTTTCTTCGTTTGCCTCTCTCTCTCTCTCTCTCTCTCTCTCTTTTGCCTCTCTGTTCATTTATTTTGTTTCTTAAATTCCATACATGAGTGAAATCCTGTGGTATTTCTCTTCCTCAGACTGACTTTTTCACTTAACATTATACCTCTAGAACCTATTCATGTCATTGCAAATTACAAGATTTCGTTCTTTTCATGGCTGAGTAATATTCCATTATATATATTGATGACTTCTTCTTTATCTATTCATCAGTCAATAGACAAGGACTGTTTTCATAATTTGGTTATTGTAGATAATACTGCTGTAACATTGGGGTGCATTTATCCCTTTGAACTCGTATTTTTATATTCTTTGGGTATTTTTAACTTTTTGAGGAACCTCCACACTGTTTTCCAGAGTGGCTGCACCGGTTTGCATTCCCACCAACAGTACAGGAGGGTTACCCTTTCTCCACATCCTTGCCAACACCTATTTCTTATGCTGTTGGTTTTTGCCATTTTGACTGGTATGAGGTGGCATTTCATTGTAGTTTTGATTTGCAATTCCCTGATGATATTTGATGTTAAGCATCTTTTCATGTGTCTGTTGGTCATCAGTATGTCTTCTTTGGACAAAGTTCTCTTCATGTCTTCTGACCATTTTTTAATTGGATTCTTCATTTTTGGGGTGTTGAGTTATATAAATTCTTTATAGATTTTTGATATTAATCCTTTATCAGATATGTCATTAGCAGATATTTCCTTCCATTCCATAGGCTGCCTCTTAGTTTTGTTATTTCCTTCATTGTGCAGAAGCTTTTTATTTTGATGTAGTCCCTTTATTTTTGCTTTTATTTCTCTTACCTCAGAAAATCCATCAAGAAATATGTTGCTATGGCTGGTGTCAAAGAAGTTATTGCCTCTGTTCTTCTCTAGGATTTTAATGGTTTCCTGTTTCACATTTAGGCCATTAATCCATTTTGAATTTATTTTTTGTGTATGATATAAGAAAGTAGATCAGTTTCATTCTTTTGCATGTTGCTCTTCTGTCTTCTTAACACCATTTGTTGAAGAGACTGTCTTTTTCCCATTGGATGTTCTTTTCCTGCTTTGTTGAAGATTAATTGACCATATAGTTGTGGTTTAATCTCTTGGTTTTCTATTCTATTCATTGATCTATGTGTCTATTTATTTTACTATGTGTCTATTTTTGTGCAAATACTATACTCTCTTAAATTGACTACAGCTTTGTAATATACCTTGAAGTCCAGAATTGTGATACCTCCAGTTTTCTTTTTCATTTTCAGGTTGCTTTAGTTATTCAGTGTCTTTTGCAATTCCATACGGATTTGGGGATTGTTTGTTCTATTTCTATGAAAAATGCTGTTGGTATTTTGATAGGGATCGCATTAAATGTATAGGTTACTTTGGGTAATATAGACATTTTAACAATATTTGTTCTTTCAGTCCATGAACATGGAATGTCTTTCCATATCTTTGTGACATCTTCATTTCTTTCAGCAGTATTTTTATAGTTTGCAGAGTCTTTCACCAATTTGGTTAGGTTTATTTCTAGGTATCTTATTGTTTATGGTGCAATTGTAAATGGGGTTAATTCTTTATTTTCTCTTTCTGCTGCTTCCTTAAGGTGTGTCAAAATGCAACAGATTTCTGTATGTTGACTTTGTATTTTCAACTTTACTGAATTCATTTATCAGTTCTAGCAATTTTTTATGGCATCTTTAGGATTCTCTCTATATAGCATTATGTCATCTGGAAATAGTGAATTATTTCTTCCTTACTGATTTGGATGCCTTTTATTTCTTTATGTTTTCTGATTGCTGAGGTTAGGACTATGACTACTATGTTAAATAACAATGGTGAGAGAGGACATTCTTGTCTTCTTGTGACTATAAAGGAAAAGCTCTCAGGTTTCCCCCATTGAGGATGATATTAGCAGTGGGTCTTTCATAGATGGCCTTTACTATGTTGAGATATGTTCCCTCTAAACCGACTTTGTTGAGAGTTTTTATCACATTGTACTTTGTCAAATGCATTTTTCACATCGATTGCAATGATCATATAGTTCTTATCCTTTCTTTTATTCATGTGATGTATCACATTGATTGATTTGTGAATATTGAACCATCCTTGCAGCCCAGGAATAAATCCTGCTTGATCATGGTAAGTGATATTTTTCATGTATTGTTGGATTTTTTTTACTAGTATTGAGAATTTTTGCACCCATTTTTATCAACCTCTACTTATGCACTCTCTCTTTCTCTAAAATGAATGAATAAATAAATAATCTTAAAAAATATTCTCTTAATTGTTTGTATTTCTGTGGTATTAGTTGTTATTCCTCCTCTTACTTGTGATTTTATCTATTTGGGGCCTTTCTCTTTTATTTTTTCTAAAAGATTTTATTTATTTATTGGAAAAAGAGAGAGCACAGGGTTGGAGGAGGAGGAGAGCAATTGTTTGTTTTTTTTTCTGCTTAGATAATCTGTCCATTGATATAAGTGGGGTGTTAAAGTCCCCTGCTATTATTGTATTATATTCAATAAGTTCCTTTATGTTTGTTATTAGTTGTTTTATATATTTGGGTGCTTCAATATTGGGGGCATAAATATTTACAATTGTTATATCTTCATGTTGGATTGTCCCCCTTATGATTTTATAATGGCCTTCTTTGTCTCTTATCACAGTCTTTGTTTTAAAGACTAGTTTTTCTGATATAAGCTTTACTATTCCAGTTTCCTTTGAAATCCATTTGCATGATAAATGTTTCTCCATTCCCTCACTTGCAATCTTTAGGTCTAAAATGAATCTATTGTAGATAGCATAGAGATGGATATTGTTTTTCAATCCATTCTGACACCCTATATCTTCTGTTTGGGGATTTGGTCTATTTACATTCAAAATAACTATTGATAGATATGTATGTATTTATTGCCATTTCATTCTTGTTTTGTCATTGTTTCTGGAGATTTTCTTGTCTTTGTCACTTTGGTGTCTCCTTTCCACTCAAATGGTCACCTGCAATATTTCTTTCAGGGTTGGTTTAGAGAAAGTAGTTGAAGCATACAACTATAAGAAATCATCAGATTGCTAGGGAAGAAAGTAAGAGAGTAAGAAAGAAACGAAGTCTTTTGTGTATCTTTCCATTTTTTCTATGTGTATTCTCTTCAATTTCTTTCACCAATATCTTATAGTTTTCAGAGTATAGGTCTCTTTACCTCCTTGTTTAAATGTATTCCTGGATATTTTATTCGGTCGATACGATAGTAATGGAATTATTTTCTTAATTTCTCTTTCTGACAGTAAGTAGAGGAAGATCTCTACATGCATACATGCATGTGTGTGTGTTTTCATCCTCCTATTGAGACCTTTCACAAAATAAAACTTTTAAATTTGGATGAAATGTTATTTATTGTTATTTTTGCATTTATTGCATTTATGGTATTATGATTAGGAATTCTTCACCAACTGTTTGATCCCAAAGGTTTTCTCTTTTTTATTGCCCTTAAGTTTTGATATTTCCCACTCAAAATCTCTTCAAACTAACAAGTTCAGAAAGGTTGCAGTAATAATAGATCAACTAAGTTAATTGCATTTCTACCACCAACAAATGTGTGAAAATAGATATTAAAATGCATTTCAGTTTATACTTTCTAGGAAAATTAATATACTCTTCAGCATTTATATTCAGTATGCAGTATGCATTTTAAAATTAAAAATACTGATTAGAAAATCAAAGAAAATGAAATAAATGGAAAGATGTATTCATGAGTTGGAACATTTAATGTCTCAAAGAGCTAAATTATCTTAAAAGTGATCTGCAGTTTTGACACAATTCATATTAAAATTGCAGCAACTGTTTTTGTAAACAAGATAATTATAAAATGTACATGAAAATTCCAATGACCTAGAATAGTCAAACCAATCTTGGAAAAGATGAGTAAAGAGAACATTGTCTTTACAAAGAGAACATTGATGCTGTCTTACTATATAACTATAGTTATCAAGATAGAATAGTACTAGCTAACAGATACTAGAACAGTTGAATTGAGTAGAGAACCCAGAAATAATGAACAAGCCCAATTGAATGGAAAAATCATAGCCTTTTAAATAAATGGTGCGACTGCAATTAAACATCCATTGGCAAAAGAATGAACCTGGACTGATATCTCATACATTATGCAAAATTAGATAAAATTTGATCCAAGAGTTAAGTGTAAAATGTAAAACTTTTGAAGAAAAGGTTAGGAAAAAAATTTGTGATCTAGAACTAGTCAAAGAGTTCTTAGCTTTAACACTGAAACCACAACACATAAGAGGAAAAGTAGATAGATTTGACTTTATTAAATTTTAAAACATATGCTCTGTAAGAAACCCTGTTGAAAGGATTAAAAAAATTGAAATTCAGACTGGGAGAAAATAGTTTCAGACTGAATATCTGATATGGGACACTCATCTTGATTGTAAAAGAACCTCAAACAGGTCACCAAAGAAATCAAAAGTGAAATAAAAAAAATTCTCCAAGACAAATGAAAAGGGAACTACAATATATCAAAACTTATGGATTCAGTAAAAGCAATTGTCAGAGGAAATTTCATAGGAATAAATGCCTACCTCAAGAAACAAGAAAGATATCAAATAAACAATCTAACTTAGCACATAAAGAAACTAAAGGAGGACAAATTAAGCCCAAAGCTAGTAGAAAGAAGGAAATAATAAAGATCAGAGTAGAAAAAAATGATATAGAGACTAAAAAGCCAATAGAAAAGATCAATAAAGTCAAGAGCTGATTCTTTGAAAGGACTTTAAAATCAGACAAAACTTTAGCAAGACTTACCAAGAAAAAAAGAGATGACTCAAATAAATAAAATCAGAAGTGAATGAAGAGATTATAACTGGTGCCACAGAAATTCGAAGGATCATAAGAGAATACCATAAACAATTATATGCCAACAAATTGAACAACCTAGAAGAAATGGATAAATTCCTACAAGCTACAACCTTCCAAGACTGAATCATGAAGAAACAAAAATTCTGAAAGCACCAAATACTACCAAGGAGATTGAATCAGTAAACTAAAATCCTCCCCAAAATGGCCCAGGACCAGATGGCTTTTCTGTTAAATTATACTAATCATTCAAAGAACCATTAAAACCTTTATTTCTCAACTCTACCAATAAATAGAAGAGGAGGAAACACTTCCAAATGCATTTTTATGAGGCCCACAATATCCTGATAACTAAATCAGATGAGAACACTACAAGAAAATAAAAATATAGATCAATATCCCTGATATAGATGCAAAAATCCTCAACAAAATATTATCAAACCAAATTCAACAATACACTAAAAGGATCATACACAGTGTGCCTAGGTGGCTCAGTATATTAATCATCTGCCTTGGGCTCAGGTCATGATCCTGGGGTCCTGGGCTCAAGCCCCACATCAGAGTCCCTGCTCAATGAGGAACATGTTTCTCCCTCTCCCTCTGCCTGCCACTCCATCTGCTTGCACTCTCTCTGTCAAATAAATAAATAAAATCTTTTAAAAAATAAAAATAAATAAAAGGATCACTATGATCAAGTGGAATTTATTCAAGGGATATAAGGATGTTCAACATCTACAAATCAGTGTTTTATAGCACATTAACAAAATGAATAATAAAAATCATATGACCATTTCAATAGATGCAGAAAAATCATTTGACAAAATTCAGCATCCATTTTTTATAAAAACTCAACAAAGTGGGTATAGAGAGAACATACCTCTACATAATAAAAGTCATATATGATGAACCCACACCTAACATCATACTTAGTGAAAAGCTGAAAGTTTTTCCTCTGAGATCAGGCACATTATCTTGTTCCTGGATGCCCATTCTTGCAATTATATTCATCCTTCTACTGGAACTCCAAGCCAGAGAAATTAGGCAAGAAAAAGAAATAGCATAAAAAATCAGAAAGGAAGTAGTAGAATTGTTTCTGTTTACAGATAATATGGTCTTATATATAGAAAACCCCAAAGGTTAAAAAAAAAAAAAAAAAAAAACACCTGTCAGAACTAATAAGCAAATACAGCAAAGTTGGAGGAAAGAAAATCAACATGCAAAAATCAGTTGTGTTTTTACATACAATCAACAATCAAAAAAGATATTAAGAAAAAAATCTCATTTACAATAGCATCAAAAAGAATGAAATACTTAGGAATAAGTTTAACCAATAAGGTGACAGGCTTATACACTTAAACTAGAAAACATTGCTGAAAGGAGTTAAGGTAAAAATAAATGGAAAGACATTTCATGCTTATGGATTTGAAGATTTAATATTGTTAAAATATTCATACTACCCAAAGTGATCTACAGATTCAATACAATTCCTATCAAAATTCTAATGGTACTTTTTTTTTTTACAAAAATAGAAAATAAAATCCTAAAGTTCATATGGAACCAAAACTGACCTTTAGGAGCCAAAATAATCTTGAGGAATAGGAACAAAGCAGTAGGCCTCATACTTCCTGATTTGAAAACATTAAAAAGCTACAGTAACTGAACAATATGTTATTGGAATAAAGACAGACACATAAACCAACAATGCAGAATAGAGAGCCCAGAAGTCATCTCACATATATGGCAACTAATCTTTGGAAAAGGAGTCAAGACTAGTCATTGTTGTAAAGGTAGTGGCTTCAACAAATAGTGTTTGGGAAACTGGGTATGCACAAGCAAAGCAATGAAAGTGGGTCCTTTTCTCACACCACACACAATAATCAATACAAAGTGGATTAAATACTGAATTGCAAAATCTCAAATTGTAGCCTCTAACATGGGGGAAAACTTTGTAACAGCAGTGATGGCTGTGACACCAAAAACACGGTCACAAAGAAAAGTTACAAACAAAAGCAAAAATAAACAAGTGAGACTACATTAAACTAACAAGCACAGAAAAAAGAATGAAAAGGCAACCTACAAAGTGAGACAAAATATTTGTGAACCATGTATCTGATAAATGATTAATACCTAAAATTTATAAGAACCTCCTATAATTCAATGGCAAAACAGTGGACTCAGTGCGACCCCGGCCGGTCCGGGCAGCGGTGGAGGGGCCGTCGCTACGGGAAGCCGCCCCTCCGCCGCCCCGCGCGCAGCCCTCCTCCCTGCTTCTCCGCGGCCGCTGTGGGAGGGGAGCACCGGGAGGCGCCGGCTGCCGCGGCCGCTGCCTCTCCCCGCCCCTGCGGGCGCGCCGCTGGGCAGGTGCTGAGCGCCCCCGAGCCCGCTCGCCGCCCCCCTCCCCCGCCCGGCCGCCCGGCCGCCGCAGTGCACATGGGGTGCTGGAGGTAGATGGGCGCCCGGCCCGGGCGGCGGCGGTGGGTGCAGCGCTGGGCAGAAGCAGCCGTGGACTCCAGCTGCCCCGGGCGCCCCTGCGAGCCCCGGCTGGGCCATGGGGACCTCCGCGAGCAGCAGCACCGCGCTCCCCTCCTGCGGCCGCGCGGCCGGCGCTACGACGGTCGCGGGCGCTCTTCTCCCGCTTGGATTCCTTAGCACCAGCACAGCTCAGCTAGAACAGAAGGCCTCAAATCTCATTGGCAAATACCACCATGTTGACCGTGCCACCGGCCAGGTGCTAACCTGTGACAAGTGTCCAGCAGGAACCTATGTGTCTGAGCACTGTACCAACAGGAGCCTGCGTGTCTGTAGCAGTTGCCCTGTGGGGACCTTTACCAGGCATGAGAATGGCATAGAGAAATGCCATGACTGTAGTCAGCCATGCCCATGGCCAATGGTTGAGAAATTACCTTGTGCTGCCTCGACTGACCTAGAATGTGCTTGCCCACCTGGCATGTTCCAGTTTAATGGTACCTGCGCCCCCCATACGGTGTGTCCTGTGGGGTGGGGTGTGCGGAAGAAAGGGACAGAGACCGAGGACGTGCGGTGCAAGCAGTGTGCTGGGGGTACCTTCTCTGATGTGCCTTCTAGTGTGATGAAATGCAAAGCATACGTAGACTGTCTGAGTCAGAACCTGGTGGTGATCAAGCCGGGGACCAAGGAAACAGACAATGTCTGTGGCACACTTCCGCCCTTCTCCAGCACGACCTCACCTACCCCTGGTACAACCATCTTTTCACACCCGGAGCACATGGAATCCCATGAAGTCCCTTCCTCCACTTATGTTCCCAAAGGCATGAACTCAACGGAATCCAACTCTTCTGCCTCTGTTAGACCAAAGGTACCGAGTGGCATCCAGGAAGGGACAGTCCCTGACAACAGAAGCTCGGCAAGGGGTGAGGAAGGCATGAACAAGACCCTCCCAAACCTCCAGGTAGTCAACCACCAGCAAGGCCCCCACCACAGACACATCCTGAAGCTGCTGCGGTCCATGGAGGCAACTGGGGGCGAGAAATCCAGCACACCCATCAAAGGCCTCAAGCGGACTCACCCCAGACAGAACTTGCACAAGCATTTCGACATCAATGAACATTTGCCCGGGATGATTGTGCTTTTTCTGCTGCTGGTGCTTGTGGTGATAGTGGTATGCAGTATCCGGAAAAGCTCAAGAACTCTGAAAAAGGGGCCCCGGCAGGACCCTAGCACCATTGTGGAAAAGGCAGAGCTGAAGAAATCCGTGACCCCGACCCAGAACCGGGAGAAGTGGATCTACTATTGCAATGGCCACGGGATTGACATCCGGAAACTCGTAGCAGCCCAAGTTGGAAGCCAGTGGAAGGACATCTATCAGTTTCCGTGCAATGCCAGTGAGAGAGAAGCGGCTGCTTTCTCCAATGGGTACCCGGCGGACCCTGAGCGGGCCTACGCAGCTCTGCAGCACTGGACCATCCGGGGTCCCCAGGCCAGCCTCGCCCAACTAAGCAGCGCCCGCCGCCAGCACCGGCGCAATGATGCTGTGGAGAAGATTCGGGGGCTGATGCAAGCTACGGCCCAGCTGGAAACTGACAAACTGGCTCTCCCGATGAGCCGCAGCCCCCTTAGCCCGAGCCCCAGCCCCAGCCCCAACCCGAAACTGGAGAATTCCGCTCTGCGGACGGTGGAGCCTTCCCCGCTGGGTAAGAGCAAGGGCTGCTTCGTGGATGAGTCCGAGCCCCTGCTTCGCTGTGACTCCACATCCAGCGGCTCGAAGGCGCTGAGCGGGACGGGCTCCTTTATTACCAAAGAAAAGAAGGACACAGTGTTGCGGCAGGTACGCCTGGACCCCTGTGACTTGCAGCCTATTTTTGATGACATGCTCCACATTCTGAATCCTGAGGAGCTGCGGGTGATTGAAGAGATTCCTCAGGCTGAGGACAAGCTGGACCGGCTATTTGAGATTATTGGAGTCAAGAGCCAGGAAGCCAGTCAGACCCTCTTGGACTCCGTATATAGCCATCTTCCCGACCTGCTGTAGAACAACGAGGGATACCGCACTCTGGAAATTACTCCATTTAGTGGCAGGGTGGTTTTTCATTTGTTTTGGTTTTATTTTTCTGGTTTTTTGGGGGATGTGTGTGCGTGCGTGTGAGTGTGTGTGCATGTGTGTGTGTGTTTGTGTGTGTTTAATAGAGTATATGGCCAGTGTTTTGGGTTCTTTTTTCTTTTTTTAACCCTTCTAGGAAGATAGTTTATGAGCCTTCTCAAGGTGTTAACTGTTGAAAAATGCCCACCACTAAAGCTTTTTAGGTTCCGTATTTTCTTTGTTTTGACTTCTTATGTGTTTTCAAAATTGTTCTGTGCACTTTAAATTCACTTAATATACCACAAATGCAGTGTAGCTTTTCCCTGCACACTGGATTGTGAGGCTTTTAACTTCTTCAAAGTATAATGGCATCTTGTTAATTCTATCAGCAGTCTTCATGTCTCGACATCCACATCTCCTTTTTTTTTTTTTTTTTAATGATAGTCACAGAGAGAGAGAGAGAGAGAGAGAGGCAGAGACACAGGCAGAGGGAGAAGCAGGCTCCATGCACCGGGAGCCCGATGTGGGATTCGATCCTGGGTCTCCAGGATCGCGCCCTGGGCCAAAGGCAGGCGCCAAACCGCTGCACCACCCAGGGATCCCCACATCTCCTTTTTTTTTAATCATTACTATTTTTATTATTGTTTGTAATTTACAAATTTTCTTAAGATTTGAAGAAATGTAATACCCCATTGAGTTACTGTAATGCAATTAGATTTTGAGTTCTCTTTTTAATATGCCTTGTATAGTTCATATTCATGGCTGAAACTTGACCACACTGTTGCTGATTGTATGGTTTTCACTTGAGCACCGTGTAGAATGCCTGATTCCTTGTGCTACTCTTCTGCTAATATGCTCTGGGCTGGAGACATGAAATCCTCAAGCCATCAGAACTTGCTACTTAAGTGGCTTGACAACTGGGCCACCAAAGAACTTGAACTTCATCTTTTAGGAATTGAGCTGTTCTGGAACATACTGCTGCACTTTGGAAAGTCCCAACTAAGTGCCAGTGGCACCTTTTTCCATAGGGAATTTGCCCAGCTTTGCTTTAAATGAAGTCTTATTTTTTATATATAAGTAGTCTGTAGGTCCAATCCACCTCAAGGCCTTGGTCTTGGTGGGTCTCCTTCGTCATTCAATCACTTTAATTAAAAATGGCTGCAGCTGTAAGGACTCTTGTCTGATATATTTGCAACTCTGCTCCCATTTATAAACCTGCTCTCTCTCTAATGCTCAGTTGGCAGACTCGAATGCAAAGGTGGTGTGGACTCCCTTTGTGTGGGTGGGATTTGTGGATCATGGTGAGGGATCGATATGAGAAAAATGCCTTCAAGTGTACTAATTTATTAATAAATATTAATGCCTTCAAGTGTACTAATTTATTATTAATATTTTGCTATTTGTTAAAAAACAGTGATGTTCAATCATAAGGGAAATGTAAATCAAAACCACAATGTTACTTCACACGTGTTTGGATGACCATTAAAAAAAAAAAACTGGAAAATAATTAGTGGTAATGAGAATGTGGAGAAATTAGAACCCCATTACACTGTTGGTGGGAATGTAAAGTGGTCAGCTGCTATGGAAAACAGTGTGGAATTTCCTCAAATTAAAAAAAAATTAAGATTTTATTTACTTATTCATTAGAGAGACGGGGGCAGGGGGCAGAGACACAGGTAGAGAGAGAAGCAAACTCCATGCGGGGAGCGGATGTGGGACTCGATCCTGGGCCTCCAAGCTCCTGGGCTGAAGACAGGCACTAAACCACTGAGCCACCCAGGGATACCCAAATTAAAAATGAATAACCATATAGCCTAGCCATTCCCTTTCTAGGTAATTATTCAAAATAATCGGAATCAGGATCTCAAATAGATATTTGCATTTCATTTTCATTGCTGCGACATTCAAAGAACAAAGCAATGGACAACCTAGATATCTATCAACAGATTAATGAACTTAAAAAATGTGGTATATACATATAATGGAGTATTATTTAGCCATAAAATAGAAAGAAATCCTGTCACATGCTACAACATGGATCAACCTTGACCACATTATGCTAATTGAAATAAGCAAGTCACAGAAGGACAAAAACTACATGATTCCAGTTAGTATTATCAGGTATCTACGCTAGTCAAACTCAGAAGCATCAAGTAGAATGGTGGTGATGGAGACATGGGCTGGAGGAACTGGGAGCAGGGCAAAATGAGGAGTTGCTGTTCAGTGGATATAGAATATCAGTCATGCAAAATAAAAATGCTCTGGAGATCTATGTATAGCATTGTGCTTCTATAGTTAATAATACTGTCTACTAAGAATTTGTTAAGAAGTCAGATTTTAAGTAGTGTATTTTTTACCACAATAAAAAAAAATATGTTGAAGTCCTAACTCTTGGTACCTACTGTTTATTCTAAATCTCCCTCCAATTCAGCTACCACCTGGAAGGTCTCCATGGCTTCCTGAGACTGTGATGAAAACTTTATCCTGAAGTGCCAGAACCCTCAATAATCAAAATTTTCTTATTCTAGCATTGTTAGGCATATCCATTCACAGTTACAGTGGGACACACTCAGGTGTGTATCACATGGGTTCCACTCATATTCCACTACCCACCCCCTGTCTCCCTTGGGAAAAAACACTCCCAATTCCTCTGGCTAATCAGAGTCTATTATCCCTGCCAGTACAGTGACTCTTATTTTTTTGCTTTTTTGTCACTGGATACAAAAAGTTCAAAATGCCCTTTTTGTATTTTAGTTAGAAAGTTAGGAACTTGCTGTTTGTTCTGGAAAGAGCCTGCCTCCTTTAGAAACCATGACCTTCTATCCAAAGATCACAGAATGTGGGCAGAGGCCAGAAAGTTCCCTAATTGGTGACTGGGAGAAAAGGTAGGTGGGGCCACTCCTACTACCACCCCTATATTCCCATTCTATAGTCCTTCCTACTTGTGACGCATTAGGAATTGTGAATTAATAAATATATTGCATCCTAACAATATTGTATTAGTCAAGTTTCTGCATAGAAACCAAACCAATGAAATATCTATATACATATATAAAGATACATGTGAGATTTATTTTAGAATTGTCCCATGTGGTTATGGGGGCAAAGAAGTTCCATAATCAGCCATCTGCAAGCTGGAGAACCACGAAAGCTGGTGGTATAATCAATGTTTGATGAGTCTGAAAACCTGAGAATCAGATGCTGATGAATTAATTTATCTGAGTCCATAAGAACCAGGAACACTGATGCTGAAAGGCAGGAAAAGATGGGTATCTCAGCTCAAGGAGAGAGCGAATTCACCCTTCCTCTACCTTTTTATTCTATTCAGATACTTAGAAACAATGTTTTACTGCGTATCTGGGTATCTTATAGCCCAGTCATGTTGACATATAAAATTAATCACCACAGAAATCATCCCATTATTTTAGAATACCTCCTTCAATCTGGTGCTTCAATTTTAACTTTAGAAAGCTGTTGAAGAGTTCTGTAAGGCTAAGTGGCACATTATGAGAAACAATCAGTGGATCTCATTCCCATGTGTGAATTGGGCACCTTGCTATGGGGCTATGAATGTGGGAGTCTATGCTATGGATTCCATTATATTACTGGTTATATCAATAATCCCATATACCATAGTGCCAGTTAAGGCTCTGCAGGTAGGAAAGGTTAGCCAATAATTGAACAAAATTAATAGAACAAAACTCTGGCCCTTCCAGGATGGAAAAAGTTGTGAACTTCCCACCAAGTTGCTTTCCTCAAAAAAAAAAAAAGAAAAAAAAAAAAAAAGCTAATTTGAAGCTTAATGTGGGTCTCTGCCTCTGACAAGTTTGACATTCAGAGGCAGTAGTAACTATATTTGCTTCAGTAAGTGGAAATATAGATATTAGGCCTACACATAGCTACCATAGCTATGCCATTTATATGCCTATCATGACACTCCTGGGGAAATTTGGTTTTAATTAATATGTGATACAAAAAATACTAATACTTTGTACCTACTCTTATATGTGGGAATACCCACATGCCTCTACCACAGACCTCCTTGTCTCTAATGCTTCAGTACTTTTCAGGCCCATAACCAAAAGGCCAGAAGTCCAGGTTATTTATTGCCTCTCAGATTTGAATTCACTGTTCAATACTTGTTCTGCAATAATGGATTGAACTCTAAACATTTTATCCATTACTAGTGAGGATGATGCTAAACTTTGCCATTAGAGGATCCCAGAGGCACACTGAGGAAAGAAGAGATTCCTCTGGAGTGTATTGTGTTTTTCTTTTGCTTATTCCTTCTGCACAGGGAATATGAACATGGATGTAAAATATTACTGATATGAATGGAAAAGAATATATTCCCCAAATCAGTGGCCACACACCATGTGCTGAAGATTTTATTAATCACTTCAATAGACACATCTAACACATTGATTGAAATTAGGTATAGAGTTCAGCATTGAACAACACAAGTTTAAACTTCTTAGGTCCACTGATGTGCATTTTTTTCAATAAATATATGTACAATAGTATAAATGTATCTTCTCTTCCTTATGATTTTCTTAACATTTTTTCTCTAGCTTACTTTATTGTAAGAATATACTATATAATACATTTAACATGAAATATGTATTTAGTTGAGTGTTCATGTTATCAGTAAGGCTTCTGGTCAGTACTAAGCCATTTGTAGTTAATTTTGAGGGGAGTCAAAAAAGTTACACATGGATTTTTTACCTGTGGAGGGGGATTCAGCATCTGTTAGAGATGTTCTGAGCTGTTCAAGGGTGAATTGTATTGTTAGATATGGCAGCATCAGTCTAATCATTTATCAAGTTCCATCTCATTTTTGCAGGAACCAGACTGACAAATTAAACAAAAATATGATGGAGACTACTGTCCCTGCAGTAACAATGGTACTAATTTCTCCTACCTCCTTTCCCCAATATATGTCTGTTTTTCTGCTTTTGAGTATAGTTGACACGGAATATTCTGTTTTGGGTGTACAACACAGTGATTTAACAATTCTACGTGTCACGCTATGCTCACCACAAGTGTAGCTATTAACTGTCACCATACAAGATATGTTGTTTTTGATTTACCATCCTGGCCAGAAGAGATGACGTCAGTCAGAAGTTTACTTTTGGTCTTTCCTACTAGGATAATAGCTTTTACTCAACAGGTGAGGGATCCAATGTGGAATTATCTCAACTGCCAAGTATATCAATTTCAGTTATGTATTTGAGAACTGAGGGAATGACCATTGGAGGGATCTATAGATCCAGGAGGCAACTATGAGCCAAACTTTAGCCAAGAACCAATTTATTATCTGGTTCTCTTAGGCCCCAAATCCAACAGGGGTGCTGATGATCCTTTCGGTATCAATATCAACCCAGATTTTGTATTTAATTACCCTCAAAATATATTGTCAATCCCCCTTTGCCAGTGTACAGACACTTGAGTAATTGGCTTAACTTCCCTTAAGACAGGAGGAGTCAAGATAGTTTATACTCTCCATGGAGTTAGAGGGTCTTTCCAACAAGCCATATTCTCATTCAAAGAGTTTCAGATCTGGGCAATTGGGTGGCTCAGTGGTTGAGCTTCTGCCTTTGGCTGAGGTTGTGATCCCAGGGTCCTGGGATTAATTAATCCCCTGTAGGGAGCCTGCTTCTCCCTCTGCCTATGTCTCTGCCTCTCTGTGTCTCTCATGAATAAAAAAATAAAACATTAAAAAAAAAAACTAAATAAAAACTGGTTCAGGTCTGGGAGCTGAGACTCAGGGATTGTGATTTTTTTATTGGGAGATAATCCTTGGTCTCCTGCTATTCTTGCTTTCTCTTCATTATTGATGTAATCAACTCCCTAGTGGCTGCCAGTCTATTTTGCATCCAAAAAGCCACAATCCTCTATTTACTGTCTGCAAAACTACCTGTGAGTCAAGTCCCCTTGGCGGCTCCTTACCCATACTAATCACAGTGGTAATTATGGCCTCTTGGATTCTGGCAGCTAAGCATTACCCCCTGACCAGTAGATCACCATCTGTGTTATGACAGACTTAATCCTAATTATTGGCCTAGGATTCAAAAGAAGAGATGGGAAACTCCTATGGGATAGGGGTGGAGGCACCTATTGTCTTGTGGGGAAGAAATGTCTACAACACCTTCAAGCATAGTGGCTTCCAACCAATGAGCAGAGGAGGTGGGAAGAGAACGGCATACATCAAGAAGTCCTCTTCCCTGTTTTCAAGATCTCAGGTTTTTCCCATAATGCTATGACCTTAGCCTAACAGATCTCCTCTGGCTAAGTATTCAGATGTCTCTGGAACTTGCAAGTGTGACAAACACATCTGCCAGCCATTCACCTGCATCCCTCATGCAACAACGGCTGATAAAGGCCTCCTTGTAAGCCCCACTGAGACTCTATGGCTTGCAGGCATAGGAAGTAACTGATTGTCAATACCTTTCAATCTCTTATCCTTCTACAAAGCATCAACAAAATTTAGCACTAAACAGCTAACTCCACTGATTTAAACGTCTGCTTTATTTCCACCACCACATTCTCCTCTAGCCGGCTATTTTTCCTTGTCGCCATGAAATTTTTAGAGTTTTACTGCCACCTGGTGGTAGGGACAATCTGCGCCCTTTTTCCAACCAGGATCCTGTCATCCTTGCTTGTTAAAGAATTAGATATCAAACCAAGTCCACATCTTACTACCAATTTACTTGTAACACTTCCAGTATTCCACTTCCAGTTTTAATCTGGAGATGCCAAGACAGGCATAAATGTGCGTGGATTTTATTAGATGAAAACCACTGTGAAAAATGGGGAGAATGATAAAAAGCCTGAGAAAGTTGGCAGACAGTGAAGCAAGTCTGACCCCAAGGGAAGGAGATAGGGACAGAAAAATGAATAGTAGCAGCCTAGGATTCACACAGTTTAAGGAGGATCCATTCAATGTAAGGAAGGCTCATCAGGACTGTGGGGAAGTCCTCAAGCCAGAGGCAGCTGTCAGAGGAGTACCGAGTCTTCCAGGATTGCCTGCCTTAATATCTCTATTAAGATTCCACCATTGGTTGGGATCATGGACAGTGTGGCCTTAACAAAACTGTGTAGCAGTTCAGACCCTTCACCACTCATGCTCCTTGTAGTAGGAGGACTGCAAAGAACATTCTTGTGGCTGTCACTCATGGCACTCAGTTTATGAACACACTTATGTGTAGCCAGGGTGTCCAACTTTTAGAAATGGATATAGGCATATATAGCCATTGATGTAGCAGTGGCACTTTTCCAATGTCAATATACCTCAGAAATTTGTTTAGCATCCAACTCAGAAACTAGCAAACTGATTCTATAGGGACTTGTGAGGGAATGGAGCAGAGGGAAGCCATAGCCAAATAACCAGAGCCCTGTCAGAGGATGCTTTAGAAGGTCTTGTCTTACATCATGGGAACTATGGCAGCCTTGTATCGAGTTACAGATGTCACAACCTTCGTTTTTTTCCATTTCATATGTGGTAGGGACAGTAATTCTCACCAAATATTCCACAAGTTCTCCTGATGTATGCCAGCCTCCTTTGAAGTTAGAATTATGTGACTAGATTGAGCCAATGCACCATGGGAATAAATTATTTGTATCACTGCCAGTTAGTTAGTGGACAGATATGGGTTTTCCACATTTTCTTCAGTTTTGTTAGCAATATGAAAATATAGAGCTGCAAGACTGAAGAAGCCTGGAAGACTAGTCATCAAATAGAGGACAGACTCTGCTACCCAGAAAAAGTACCATACCTGCACAAGATGACATAATCCATCAGAATCCAAGAATCAGCTAAAGCAATGAGTCAAAGAGGAAAATGTTATTATGAATAATCTCAAATTTCATAGGTGAGTTCATTCTCCTTGGTATCTTTCCCTGGTTCCTAACTGTAATTCTGGAGAGGCAGGCAAGCTCTGTATATTTTCCTTTGGTGATCCACATGTGCATACTCTGCATGTCCTGAGCTCTACCTGTTTAAGTTGGACTCTGCTTTTACCCAGGAGTTCAAAAAAGCAACCTCACATAACACACTTAGGGAGAGGTACAACCGCCAACAAGAATTATTTTGGTAATCTGTGTCTAGTTCACCATAAGGCTAGTGGGCATTTAGGTAGGCATATGAACTCAGATAAAACACTGATTCTGTGTGTGTGTGTGTGTGTGTGTGTGTGTGTGTGTGTGTATTTGAGTTAGCAGCAATGAAGAGTATTTTATATCAGGAGAATAACCAGCATTATCAGAAAAATATCCTACTGATTACATATTTCAAAGATAGGTACCTCAGAATAAGTATTTTGCAAAATCTCCCTGGGTAGAATATGCACATAATTATGAGCTACTTGTATACAAGGAAAAGAGACAAAAGTCAAGGATAAATAACACCAATATTTAAGGGCAATTAAATGGATGGTAACAAAGTACACTGAGAAAGAATCATCAGGAATAGACACACTATTAGGAATTAGAAGAGAATGGAAATGTTTCCGAAATGAAAGGACCAAATTTTAAATGAGGAATAATCAAATATAAAAAAAACTAACAAAAAATTAAAAGAGAACTGAAATGAATTCATAGAAATTAACACTGTAGAGGTAAGTGATTATTTTTCCAGACTAATTCCAGAAAAATGTCAGATACCAAAGCCTGTCTGCATTAAGCAATGAGGAAATGGTGTTGCATTTGGATTTCTGAGAACTTACATCTAGTACTGAAGGAAGAGTTCACATGACTGTATATCTGCACAAGATCGCATATTTTGGCTGGTACAGAATTACTAAGCCTTGCATTTCCCGAACAGGAAAAATATCCTTAAAGTATTACATGACTATGTGATTTCCAAATTTTCAGTTTTTTCACACAATTTGTATGGAATTATGAGTAATAGAGAAGTTTTCTCCAGGAAGCAGAACATTTTATTTCAGCAGCATTCTCCTAACTGCAGCATCATCTCCTTTTCAAATCCAAAAGCAAAATGAATTTCCTACAAAACATTTCTACTCCATCTTTGCTGGATCATATGGTAGTTCAAGTTCTAATTTTTTGAGGAACCTCCATACTTTTTTCTATAACATCTTCATTTTGCATTCCCATCAACAGTGTGCAATAGTTCCAATTTCTCCACACCTTCAGTAAACTTGTCTTTTTTTTATGAGTGCAAAATTTCTTGCCAGCTGGTAGAAACTGGCCCCAGCACACCACTGCCAAGGGTGCCAGTAAAGAGGAAGATCCAGGTTCTGTAGGGCCCAAACTATATAAAATTTGATGAACCCTGAGAAAAAGAATACAAAATTTAAGGTCCTGACTTTGAAAAGAGCCCTATTCAAGTAAGTGATCCTGATGCTTTTGCTTTCTCAGCTCCATGATAAATCTACTCTTTTTTGGTAAACAGGTGTCTCGACTGGCTAAAGTGGATACAAATCTTTCAAAGAGGAGAAGCAGTAACAAGAGGAAGATTGAGTAAGTGCCACTGGGGCAATTCACAGGCTAGATAAGAGTTAGGAGCTCTGAAGAGAAGTAAGGAGATTAGACTGAAACAAGAAGATTCAGGTCAACCTAAGGAGCATAAGGAAAAACAGGACATGCTATCCTCGGGTCATGAAACTGAACTGGCAGGCTCTTTTGATGTCATGAGACGAGGGTTTTGGGCTGCTTCACCGATTCAAAGCCTCTTCTGGATTCAAGTTGGAAGAGGTTGAGACTAAAAATACAGAGAAAACATCAGACATCATTTAGGTGATTCAAGTGCAGATGTTTTATTATTTCATGCTTTAAACCCTCAGCAGTGAAAATAGAGGTGAGGGTGAAATTATTTTTCCCTTCTTGGTTTAGGTCAGTTTCTGATGATTTATTTGGTAATGTCCTTCTTCTAGGCCAAGGTCATTAGAGACTGTTGCTGAAAGAGAAAACAAAATAAAACAACACAAAGTGCCAGTGTTGCCTTTTTTTTTTTTTTTTTGAGCTCTAATATAAGTAATTTAAAGGGCACAGTTAACTGAAGGGAAAGGATCAGAAAAATAAAAACTAATTCCAGAAAAAACAATTATCTGTTACCTCAACTGCAAATACTCTTAGTTTTATAATAGAAGTGACCGCCTCAAATTCCCTAACTTGTTCATTTGTCTATGTTTGGAAACTATTTAGGTCAATAAAACAAAGTGCCTTGCAATTTCCATTCTAAGTATATGAACTAATTTTAATTTAGAATAAAAGAAAAAAATGTGAGAATTCTAAGTACAATCACAGTTAATAAAATATAAAAATATTATATATATGCACACATCCATTCATGTGTATAAATCTATATATTAAAATGTTGTAACAATGGCCATCCTAGGTGCTAAGATTAAGGATGATTATTTGATTCTTTTGCATATGTATATTTTTAAAATGAATGTTTATTTCTTGTTACAACTGTAATAGGATGCAGAATGATACACACACTGACATACATATAGAGTGTATTGAATGACTTCAAAAGGACAGTCAAGGCTAGATTTGGGCATTCCAAGGTTTCTGGATGGAAAAGGATCTTAATGTAATTAAAATCTAAAATCACCCTTCATAATTATGAAAAATGAAACCAGTTTAAAAAAATGTTGCAAACTTCAGTACAAAACTGAAAATGACAAAAATTTTGGAACAAGATAAAGAATGTTTAAAAAAAGGAATTTATTAACAGTAGGCTAGTCCCCAAATCCCAATTTACATAACAAGAATCAGAGAAATGAGAGATGGGAAAGAGTAAAAATATACTAAGCATCTCTCATAAAACGGAAGTCTCAAAAATGCCTGTAATCTCATATAACTATATTGTATGTTTTCTACCTGTGTCACACTCATTATAGAAATAGCTCATTACTAAATGACATGGTGAAAAGTACCAAAGAAAATGAATTAGGATAGTAAAATTAAAATTTAAGGTATACTATAGCTCAGAAAGTAAACCATTCACATATCTAATTGCCTAATAATAAATTACTTATAAAAGTTACAACCTGGTATAATGGATTGGTGATTATCACCACAAGTAGATAATCTGGCAATAAGGATAAAAAACAATGATAGTGTACATATTATATTTATGCTTTGATCAATTTCTCTTCTAGTATATACCCTGAGACTATAATTCGACAATTGCTCTAAAATGTGTATTTATATAATAATGCTTATTATGGGGTGTTTACAACAATGAAAAACTGGAAGTAGTCTAAATATTAATAATAATGGATTTTTAAGATGAATTATTTTTCATTTTTAAATTGCATACTAAAAATAAATAAATTGGGGATCCCTGAGTGGCTCAGCAGTTTAGCGCCTGCCTTTGGCCCAAGGTGTGATCCTGGAGTCCCAGAATCGTCCCACATCAGTCAGGCTCCCTGCATGAAGCCTGCTTCTCCCTCTGCCTGTCTCTCTCTCTCTCTCTCTCTCTCTCTCTCTCTCTGTATCTCTCATGAATAAATAGATAAAATATTTAAAAATAAATACATAATAAATAAATAAATAAATAAATTGAATACTGTATGTCACAAAATGATGACATAGGCCTATATTTTATGACATGCATAGTTGTGCATAATAGTCTCTAAACAAAAGTATAAATATATCTATGTTTTGCTTAGAAAAATATTTAAGAAGATATGCATTTATATTGTTAATGGAAATTTTCTTTGGTTATTGTGATTATGAGAAACTTTTCCTTAATTTATCTATCTACCAAAGTATCTGAGCTATTTTAATTAATATTTGATAGTACATTAAAAATCAGAAAGATGTTATTTGAAAATAAAAGCTCTATATCTTATTCATTGTTAGTACTAAAGTTTATGTGGATACCACTATTTTCTTTCTATATGAGTTTCAGAATCTTTTTCTCAATTCTCCATGTCCATGTATCCAAAAATATTTTGATTGAGTTTATGTTAAATATACAGAAACTTAAATACACATAGATGACTGAGTTGAAAGAGAGGCAAGCAAGATTTAAAGTTAAAAGTATAGCAAAGGGAGAAGTAAGGACAATCAGCTTCAAATTAATTGGAAAAGGAAAAAATATTTTTGCTAATTGACTCATGGGGAATTAGACTTCATGGGGAATTATCTTTGCCAAAATTCAGGAAAATAAAATCAAGTTAATAATTTAAAATAGATGTAAAATTTAAGTACAATAAACACAGTTTTAAAAATGAAAATAAGTTTTACAAATTTAATTGAATCCAGGGCGCCTGGGTGGCTCAGTTGGTTGAGTGGCCAACTCTTGGTTTTGGCTCAGTTTATGTTCTCAGAGTGGTGTGATCCAGCCCTGAGTCAGCTCCATGCTCAGTGAGGAGCATGAGATTCTCTTGAAATTCTCTCTCCCTCTCTCTCTGCCCCTACTCCCTCCAAATAAATAAATAAACCTTTTAAAAAAGTTTTGATAAAAAAATTTAATTGAAACATAATAGACGCTAGATGGTTCAACAGTGATTAAAAAGTATGTTGTACCAATATATACTCCTACCTGAAATGTGCCAGAGACCTAATTCCTTAATATTCTCAAGAACCCTTAATGTTGCCAGTTCTTTTAATTTTAGCCACTTTTGTAGGTTTAGGAGACTCTCATATCTCTTTTGTCTTTTTCGGATAATGACGTTTGAATTTTTCATGTTCTGAGGCTTTTGTTATCTTTTGTGAAGCCTTTTATCTATTAGGCAAGAAGCTATTTGCCTATTAGGTTATCCCACCTTATGTTACTGATCTGTAAGGATTTTTTATATATTCTGAATGAAAGTACTCATTGAAAATATGTTACAAAAATCTTCTACATTGTAGCTTCCCTTTCCCTTTCATTAGTCTTTTGGGAAGCAAAACATCTTAAATTTAAAAAAAAATTATTGATTTTAGTAAACCCTTAAAGGAGATCTCTTAACAAACTTTTAATTATTGTTAATAATAGGGACAATATTGTACAGCAGATCTCTAGACCTTATTAATTGTGCATAACTGAGATTTTATTCTCCTTGATTAGCAACACCTATTTTGTCCTCCTCCCAGACTGAGGCAACCACCATTCTACTCTATGTTTTTATGAATTTCACTACTTTGGATACCTCACATAAGTAAAATCATGAAGTTATTTGTCCTTCTGTGACTACTTTATTTCACTTAGCTCACCTATGTTGTAAACTAAGATTCACCTATGTTGTCACATATACAGGATTTCCTTCTTTTTTCATGCTGAATGACATTCAACTTTATGTATATACCACATTTTCTATATCCATTGATGGATATTTAGTTTGTATCCACATCTTGATTATTGTTAAATAGTGCTGCAATGAATATGAGAATGTTAATATCACTTTGAGATCCTGATTTCAATTCTTCAGGCTAAATATCCAGAAATAGGATTACTGGATCATACTGAAGTTCTATTTTTAATTTTTTTTGAGAAATCATAAACAGTTTTGCATAGTGGATGCAATAATTTGCATTCTCACCAACAAAGTACAATGATTCCAATTTCTCTATAACTTTGCCAACACTGTTGACTTATTTTTTTTTATAACAGCCATTTAACAGGTGATGCCTCACTGTGGTTTTGATTTGCATTTTCCTGATGATTAGTGATGTTTCCCGTTGTTTCACATACCTATTAGCCATTAGTATGGCATTTTAGAAGTGTTTATTGAAGACTTTAGCCCACTTTTAAGTCACATTATCAGGGGGTTTTGTTTGCTTTTGGTTTGGTTTTTTGTTTTGTTTTGTTTTGTTTTGTTTTGGAGAAAAGGACTCTCAAATACATTAACTCACTTTTTGATTGATTGAATGATTAAAAAGTAAGAAATACAATGATGATACTTATTCTGACAATTTTTTTTCAAATTAAGAAATATTTTTTATTTCTTATTTAATTTAAATTCAATGTGCCAACATATAACACCAAGTGCTCATTTCATCATGTGCCCTCCTCAATGTCCATCACCCAGTTACCCCATTCCTCCACTGAACTTCCCCTTCGGCAACCCTTCATTTGTGTCCCAGAGTTAGGAGTCTCTTTTTGTCTTCCTCTTTAATTTTTTCCCACAGTTTCCTCCCTTTCCCTTACATCTGAATCTTTGGGGTAAATATCCATAGTGCAATTGCTGGGTCGAAGGGTAACTCTATTTTTAACTTCCTGAGGAACCTCCATACTGTTTTCTAGAGGGGCTGCACCAGCTTGCATTCCCACCAACAGTGCAAGAGGGTTTCCTTTCTCCACATTCCTGCCAACATTTGTTGTTTCCTGTCTTGTTAATTTTCGCCATTCTCACTGGTGTGAGGTGGCATCTCATTATGGTTTTGATTTGTATTTCCCTGATGGCAAGTGATGTGGAGCATTATTTCATGTGCCAATGGCCATGTGTAGGTCTTCTTTGGAGAAATGTCTGTTCATGTCTTCTGCCCATTTCATGACTGGATTGTTTCTTGGGTGTTGAGTTTGACACATTATTTACAAATCTTGAACTCTAGCCTTTTATCTGTCATTTGTGAATATCTTCTCCCATTCTGTAGGTTGTATTTTTTTAAAGACTTTATTTATTCATGAGATACAGAATGAGAGAGAGAGAGAGAGAATGACAGGCAGAGGGAGAAGTAGGCTCCATGCAGGGAGCCCAATGTAGGACTCCATCCCAGGTCTCCAGGATCATGTCCTGGGCTGAAGGCAGCACTAAACTGCTGAGCCATCGGGGCTGCCCTGTAGGTTGAATTTTAGTTTTGTTGATTGTTTCCTTCATTGTGCAGAGAAGCTTTTTATCTTGATGAAGTCCCAATAGTTCATTTTTGCTCTTGTTTCCCTTGCCTTCATAGATGAGTGTTGCAAGACGTTGCTGTGGCCAAGTTCTTAATAGGTTGTTGCCTGTGTTCTCCTCTAGGATTTTGATGGATTCTTGCCTCACATAATTTAGATACTTCAACCACTTTGAGTTTATCTTTGTGTATGGTATAAGAGAATGGTACAGTTTCATTCTTCCACATGTGGCTGTCCAATTTTCCCAGCACCATTTGTTGAAGGGCTGTCTTTTTTTCCAGTGGATATTGTCTTTTGCTTTGTAGAAGCTGAATTGACCATAGAGTTGAGAGTTAATTTCTGGATTCTCTCTTCTGTTCCATTGACCTATGTATCTGTTTTTGTGCCAGTACCACACTGTCTTGATGATCAGTGTTTTGTAATACAGCTTGAAGTCAGGCATTGTGATGCCCCCAGCTTTGGTTTTCTATTTCAACATTCCTCAGGCTATTTTCAGGAACTTTTCTGGTTCAACACAAACCTTAGGATTATTTGTTTCCACTCTGTGAAGAAAGTCCATGGTATTTTAATAGGGATTGCATTGAATGTGTAAATTGCTCTGGGTAACCTAGACATTTTCAGAATATTTATTCTTCCAATCCATGAGCAGGAAATGTTTTTCCATATCTTTGTTTCTTCCTTGATTTCTTTCATAAGTGTTCTGTAGTTTTTAGAGTACAATCCTTTACCACTTTAGTTAGGTTTATTACTAGGTATCTTATGGTTTTGGGTGCAATTGCAAATGGGATTGATTCCTTAATTTCTCTTTCTTCAGTATCATTATTAGTGTATAGAAATGCAACTGAATTCTGCATTGATTTTGTATCCTGACACATTGCTGAATTTCTGTATGAGTTCTAGCAATTTTGGGGTGGAGTCTTTTGGGTTTTCTATGTATAGTATCATGTCATCTGCAAAGAGAGAGAGCTTGACTTCTTTGCTAATTTGAATGCCTTTTATTCCTTTTTGTTCTCTTATTGCTGAGGCTAGGACTTCTAGTACTATGTTAAGCAACAGCAGTAAGAGTTGGCATCCCTGTCATATTCCTGAACTTAGAGGAAAACTCTATTTTTTCCCATTGAGAATGACATTTGCTATGGGCTTTTCAAAGATTTTTTTTTATTTATATATTCATGATAGACAGAGAGAGAGGGATGGAGAGAGAGAGAGAGAGAGGCAGAGACACAGGCATTGGGAGAAGCAGGCTCCATGCCAGGAGCCCAACGCGGGACTCAAACCAGGGTCTCCAGGATCATGCCCTGGGCTGCAGGCGGCGCTAAACCGCTGCGCCACCGGGTCTGCCCCTGGTCTTTTCTTTTATTGATGTGATCCATCACGCTGATTGTTTTATGAATGTTGAACCACCTTTGTATCCCAAGGATAAATCTCACTTGATCATGATGAATAATTCTCTCCATGTACTGTTGGATCCTATTGTTCTCTTAGTGAGAACTTTGCATCCATATTCATCAGGAATCTTCATCTGTAATTCTCCTTTATAGTGAGGCCTCTGTCTGGTTTTGGAATCAAGGTAATGCTGGCCTCATAGAATGAGTTGGGAAGTATTCCCTCCATTTATATCCTTTGAAAAAGCTTTAGTAGAGTATGTATTATTTTTTCCTTAAATGTTTGGTAGAATTCTCCTGAGAAGCCATCTGGCCCTGGACTTTTGTGTCTTGGGTGGTTTTTGATGGCTGCTTCAATTTTGTTGCTTGCTACTGGTCTGTTTAGGCTTTCTATTTCTTTCTGTTTCCGTTTTGGTAACTTATAAGTTTCCAGGAATGCATCCATTTCTTCCAGATTGCCTAATTTGTTGGTATATAGTTGCTCATTATACATTCTTAAAGCCATTTGTATTTCCTTAGTGCTGGTCATGATCCCTCCTCTGTCATTCCTCATTTTATTAATTTGATTTTTTTTTCTTTTTAATAAGTTTGGCTAGAGGTTTATCTACCTTATTAATTCAGCTCCTAGTTTTGTTGATCTGTTCTACTATTCTTCTCATCGTTATTTCATTAAGTTCTGCTCTAAACTTTCTTATCTCTCTTCTATTTTGTTTAGGCTTTATTTGCTGTTCTTTCTCCAGATCCTTTAGGTGTAACGTTAGCTTGTGTATTTGAGATTTTTCTGATTTTTTGAGGGAGGTTTGTATTGAAATGTACTTCCCTCTTAGGATGGCCTTTGCTTTATCCCAAAGATTTTGAACAGTTGTGCTTTCATGATCATTAGTTTGCATGAATCTTTTTAATTCTTCTCTAATTTCTGGGTTGACCCATTCATTATTTATTAGGATAATCTTTAGCCTCCAAGTGTTTGAGTTCTTTCCAAATTTCTTCTTGTAATTGAGTTCAAGTTTCAAAGCACTGTGGTCTGAATATATGCAGGGAATAATTCCTATATTGAGACCTCATTTGTGACCTAGTATGTGGTATATTCTAGAGAAAGTTCCAGTGCAATTGAGAAGAGTGTGTATTCTGTTGCATTAAGATGGAATGTTCTATATATATCCATGAATTTCATATGGTGCAGTGTGTCATTCAAAGCCTTGTTTCTTGGTGATCTCCTTAGAAGATCTGTCCCTTCATGAGATTGGAGTGCTGAAGTCTCCGACTACTAATGTATTATTATCTATGTGTTTCTTTACTTTGGTTATTATTTGGTTGATATAATTGGCAGCTCCCACATTAAAGGCATAAGTATTCAAAATTGTTAGGTCTTCTTATTGGATAGACCCTCTAAGTATGATACAATACCCTTCTTCATGTCTTACTACAGTCTTTTGTTTAAAATCTAATTTATCTGATATAAGGGTTGCTACCCCATCTTTCTTTTGAGGTCTATTTGTATGGTAAATGATTCTCTACGCCCTCATTTTCAGCCTGAAGGTGTCCTTAGATCTAAAATGAGTCTCTTGTAGACAGCATATAGATGGGTCTTGCTTTCTTATCAAATCTGATGCCCTGTATCTTTGACGAGCATTTACCCCATTCACATTCAGGATAACTATTGAAAGATATGAATTTAGTATCATTGTATTATCTGTACAGTTGCCATTTCTGCAGATTGTCTCTTTCTTTGGGCTCTCTCTTCACTTACAAGATCCCTCTTAATAGTTCCTGCAGAGCTGGTTTGCTGGTCAGATATTCTTTCAGTCTCTGTCTCGGAACCTTTGTATCTCTCCTTATATTCTGAATGACATCCTTGCTAGATAAAGTATTCTTGGCTGCATGTTTTTCTCATTTAGTACCCTGAATATATCATGCTAGCCCTTTCTGGCCTGCCAGGTCTCTGTGGATAGGCCAGCTGTTATTCTGATATTTCTCCCCCTATTTGTAAAGAATCTCTTGTCTCAAGCTGCTTTCAGAATTTTCTCCTTACCTCAAATTTGCAAGCTTCACTATTATATGTTGGGGTGTCAATTTATTTCTGTTGATTTTGGAAGGGATCCTCTGTATCTCCTGGGTAGAATGCCTATTTCCTTCCCCAGATTAGTGAAGTTCTCAGCTATGATTTGTTCAAATGTACCTTCTGGTTCTCTCTCACTCCATGAATCCCAATAATATAGGTGTTTGTTTTTTTCAAACTCACTTATTTCTCAGAGCCTCTCCTCATGGGATCTTTGTTCTTTTTCTCTCTTTTCCTCAGCTTCCTTCATCTCCGTCAACTTGTCTTCTATGTCATTTATTCTCTCTTCTGACTCATTTACTCTAGCTGTTCAAGCATCCCATTTAGACTGCATCTCAGTTAGATTATTTTTAATTTTGGCCTGATTATATCTCAGTTCTGCACTAAGAGATTCTCTATAGTCTTTTATGCTTTTTTCAAGTCCAATTAGTAACTTAATAATTGTAATTCTGAATTCTATCTCTGATATTTTACTTAAGTCCATATCCAATAGCTATGTGGCAGAGAGTATTACTTCTCATTCTTTCTTTTTCAATGAATTCTTCCTTCTAGTCATTTTGTCCAGTGCAGAATGGCTGTATAAGTGAGCAGAGTCAAAAATATCAGCCAAAACCCAAGGAAAATACACACTAGACAATTCTGAAGAGGCCAGGAACAAGAAAATAAAAGAAAAAAGACAAAGGAAAAGAAAAAAAATTTTAAAAAGGAGGGAAATAGTGGAGGAGAGAGAATGCAATCTCACAGAGTGGACCAAGATGGCGATTCATTTAGTTCTAAGTGTATTTTGTTCTGTAGGTTAAAAGATACTAAGTTCCAAAATTACTTTAAAAAAGCAAAACATATATTACACAAAAATAAAATTGAATGTGATTAAAGGAAGCCAAAAATGAAGAATATATCTATAAAATGCAATTGTAAAATATGAAAATCAACAAAGAAAAAACTTAAAAATGAATAGTTGATAAAATATCATAGTTAAGATGGGAAAAAAGAAAGAACATTGGGAAATTATAACCTGAAAGATAAATAAATCATAAGAAAAACAGCTCGAGTTTTATATACTAGTTTCCCCTAATCCTGGGATTTTCCAGTGCTGTTTGGTCAGTAACTTGCTGTTCCCCTGTTCTTCCAGCTGATCTTCTGAGAGAGAGGCCTGCTGCACCATCTGTGCCTGAGTGGAGATGCCCTGCCCTTTGCCAGGTGGCTGGGCTCAGTGTAAACAGTTTGGCCTGTGAGGCCTTTGTTCTTAAAGGCCACAGCTCTCTTGCCAGAAGCGGTCAATTTTCTATTTTAGAGTTCCAGCTATTCTTTCTTTACATCTCAGGTTGAATTCATAGGTGTTCAGGATGGTTTGAAAGTTATCTGGCTAAATTTGGGGGACCAGATGAAATGAGGACCCCTAGTCTTCTGCCATCTTGCCTCCAATCCTTACTGTTCTCTTAATATGGTGAATTACATTACACTGGCTTTCTAATTTTAAACCAACCTTTCATTCCTAGATCACCCTTCCCTTCCATGGCTATTTATTTATCTTTTACAATGCTAACTATATTTACTTGGATATGTTTTGTTTAAAATTGATGCATCTTTAATCAGAAAATGATCTGCAGTTTTCCTTTCTAGTAGTACCTTTGTCAAGTCTTGGTATTAAAATTAGAGGAGTCACATGGAAAAACTTAGGAAATGCTTCTTTTTATGTTTTCCAGAGGAGTATGTGTAAGATAGCTATTCTTTTTTCAATATTTGGAAGATGTAATGGTTTGATTTATTTTCCCAACTCTTTACTTTTTTCTTAATTTATGATTATTCATCCATATTTTTTGCAATGTGACTTTTTAGTATCTCTTATTAGAGTGGAGTATATCACACACATCCATCCACTCAGTGATGTGGAGTTTGATACTGTGACTTGTTTATTCAATGCACTATAAGATGATGTGATTAAGCAAGTACTGCTCAGTTTGTCTTGGCTTTTTTGTTCCTGATGCATGCCATGAAAACAATATGCCCAAGTATTAACTTTGTGAGAAAGTTTTAAATGAGTTTCCAGATCTTTAATGGAAAACTTATTCATATTTTCAATTTTTCTCTATTCTATTTTGGGAAAGATGGAAAGATGTGTTTTTGGAAAAATACATATATTTCATCTAAAGACTTAAATTTATTGATTTTAAGTTCTCACCAGTATTCTCTTTTCTTCTAATGTCCAAAAAATCAAAATTAAAAACTATGCAATTTTATTACCTGATATTGGTATTTTATAACTTTACTCCTTTTATTTTGAAATACTGGCTAATTTTTTTTGTTTGTTTCCATGGGCTTCAACAGATAATGTTTACAAACACTTGTCTTAATGAAAGAAGATGTTAGGTGGAGGACACATTATACACTTTCAAATGAGTTAAGCATATGGCTATTCTCATATCTTTCTAAAACTACACATACACTTATATCTTAATGAAAAACGATGTTACTTGAAAGAGAATTTATACATAGTGTAGTTTAAGTTATATGCATTAATCTTTTCAAGAATCAGCATCTGTCTTTGCTCATTTTTATGTTATTTTCTGTTTATTTTCTTTTTCATTTATTTCTGCTCATTCCTTAATTATTTCTTTTCATCTGCTATCTTTGAGTGCAATACTTTCTTCTTTTTCTATCTTTTTTGATAGAGATTATAATGAAAAAAATCCCCATTTGATTCCGGTAAGGTGCATTTCATTGTGATTAAAGGGATTGAAGTATAATCTTGCCTTGAGTGTAGCAATATGCCTAATTTTTGTAGAGCATAAAACAGTCTGTCTTAACAATAGGATTAGGAAGGTGACTACCTATATTTAATAGTGCTTCTTTTATTTTTAGAAATATTTTATTTACATTCAATTTAGTTAACATATGGTGTATTATTAACTTCAGGGGTAGAATTTAGTGATTCATTAGTTGCGTGTAACATTCAGTGCTCACTACATCAAGTGCCCTCCTTAATGCTCATCACCCAGTTACTCCATCCTCCACTCACCTCCCCTCTAGTAACTGTTAGTTTGTTTCCTATAGTTAGGAGTCTCTTATGATTTGCCTCCCTCTTTGTTTTTATCTTATTTATAGTGCTTCTTTTATTTTTTTTAAAAGATTTATTTATTCAGAGAGAGAGAGAGAGAGAGAGAGGCAGAGACACAGGTAGAGGGAGAAGCAGGCTCCATGCAGGGAGCCCGGCGTGGGACTCGATCCTGGGTCTCCAGGATCACACCCCGGGCTGCAGGTGGCGCTAAACCACTGCACCACCGGGGCTGCCCTATAGTGCTTCTTTTAAAATTAATAATGTCCCCAATTCAGACATGTATTCCAACATTTGTTACACAAATATCACAGCATGCAACTTTGTACTGCAAGGATGAAGACAGAACTTGAAAAATAATCTGAGGTGCTCTATAAAATATTCTCTCCTTTTATATTCTATCCTTCATGTGGTAAAAGAAATTTTTATATACTGACAGTGAAGGGAGAATATATAATTTTATAAAATGTTCTATTTGATTACTCCATAATCTGATCTCTAAATTTACTTTCTCAGATGAATTAAGACAGTAAAATGAATGAAAATTCTAAGGCTTTATCTTATTAATAGTAATTTTTCTGAGATAACTGTAACTATAAGCATGAATGATATCCCTTATAAAATTAGCCCTCTTTGTATTTGGCAGTAAAATGTCATTAAGATATAAGTGCTCCTTCCCAATGCTCAAAACAAAAATCTCACAAATTATGTGCTTATTGATGCCTGTGTGTGTATACACAAAAATCACTCCTTTAGTGTAGTTTGGGGAGGAGAAGTTGAGATATCAAGAAAACAAGTTTTATTGTTTATTATTATAAATACTAATAATAGTGAAAACCATAAAGAATATTATGAACAAATGTTTTGGTTTCAAATTAACAATTTTGAAGTTCTGCTAAGCAATGATCAAAACATGCAATGCACCAAAAGGAAAAAAAAAAAACAATTCCAATGCACAATGGCTAATCACATTGTTCTACACTCACCTTACACTGGGTGATAACTTGCTGTTACTACTGCTTTCTTCTGACACAGACCTATTAAATTGACAAAATTTATTTTAAGTGTGGAAATTTAAAAATATTGAACCAAGTGACTATTTGAATGAAGAATATTTTTCAAAGAAATAGAGTGATTCATTAAATAAAATGTTTCCTTTCAACAAAAATAGATACATTTCAATAAAATAGATACTGTTCTTTTTCCTTGAAGTAGACTAACATACAGTGAGTGTTATATTAATATCATGGGGGAAATTTAATGATTCAAAAATTCTATACATTACTCAGTGCTCATCAAGGAAAGTATGCAGTATTTTATACCAATTATCCCCTTCATCTCTTTCACCTAAGCCCCCACACCCTCTCTGGTAACCAGTTTGTTCTCTGTATTTAAGATTCTGGTTTTTTGTTTCTTTTAAAAAGTTCTGTTTGTTCCTTTGTTTTGTTTCTTAAATTCCACATATGAGTGAAATCATATGATATTTTTCTTTCTCTGATTGATTTATTTCACTTAGTATTATACCCTGTAGGCCCATTTATGTTATTGCAAATGGCAAGATTTCATTCTTTTTATGGTTGAGTAATATTCCATTGTGTATATATACCACATCTTCTTTATCCATTCATCCATAGATGGATGTTTCATATTAGAAATGCCATCATCCACCTTGCTTTGTTGACTAACTCCTATTATCTTCATTTTACATTTATTCAATTATTTATAGGCCCACATTTGTACAGACACATCCTCTGATTCTATGATATCCTTAACTCCTCAGGTCAAATTAAGCCAAAAACTTAAAGTAGCAGTTAAATATTTGTTAATTTTTCTACATTTTTCTATTTTTTCTTTCTTTCATAACACGTATTTGTATCTTTTCTTCCTACCAATTCTTGGAAGTTAAAACTAGAGGAAAATACCTCTGTGGAAAAATATAGTAAATTATGAATAAGGGGCTTAATAATTGTGTCTAAATATTTATGTAACTGGTTACACATAATGTAGTGATTGCACTTACCAATTTAGTATAATCAAAAGTTCATGATATATTGGAAAGCTATTTTTATCTCCCATTTTGTAGAGTTGTATATAGAGAGAAAGCTTAAGAACATAGAGATTAAACTTGCTCAAGGTATCATAGTTTCTGCATGTAAGATTTAGGAAGTAAAACTAGGGTTTCTCAGGCTAAATACATTTTTTTCCATTTCATGATGCTTCCTCCTATCTCCTAATGTGTGTTTTGAACTGCACATGTAATTTATAAATGACTTTATAAATTAGCAGCATCAATATTTAAGAAAATAAATATTTTGGAAGTAGGTTCATAAATACTATCTTCGGCTGAGAGAGCTGTTCTGATAAAGTTGTTTACCACTGGTCTGAGAATCTGTAGCTAAAAAAATTTATCTTTTGAAAGTTCCCTTGAAGTTCAGTGTTACACATTCTCAGAAGCCTTTGGACAATGAAACTATTTAGACAGGGTTGGCAGACTAAGAGGCTGAATAAACTTATGCTATACTCTTGTCAGCCATATCTCCTCTTCAAGTGATACTAGTGGTAAAATGAATGGTGTTAGTAATGAGTAAAACTAGGGAAAAAAAAGGGAGGGTATCAAACTGCTTTGAAATGTATCCCTCCACCTCTCCTCACATTATTCTATCTACAGTCTTAGATTATTCCTGATGAAACATGAGTACTTTTTCCTTGACTCATTAAATTTAGTAAGAGTAAACATACATATACCTCTCACTTTCAGTTTCCCCTCTGTAGCACAGCTCTCTTATTTTTTTATGCTTTATTAAGACAACAGCAGTGATGATGAGCACAGGTAGAGAAATGTAGAAAATGAGTTGAAATTGGTGTTTTGAAAGAGTGGTATTTCCTTCCCTCAAGTTGCTTTTACCTATAATGGAAAATAACCATTTCAAATTTCAAAATAACCATTCAAATTAAAATTTCAAAGAGATTTTATTAACCAAACAAAAATATGAAGAGAATATCATTACCAACATTATTCCTAACACTAAATATTTCACTCACATATATTATGAATTATGAATGTAATAAAATATTAAATATTAAATTACCATGTAAAATAGACTGTTACTAGTATTCTACTGATGTCTATGAGTTTTCAACATTACATCATACAGTGATTTATTTGATTGAAGATAATCTTTTATGAAGCACATGCTTAATACTTGCAAATATTTCTTCAGTTTCTATCTGATATAGCTTATCCAAAATTCAAACATGTATATCATAGAGAGTATTGAGATTGTACCCACAAATGAGAATTAAACCTGGGAAGTGTGGCATTTAATTTCTTTTACATTACTTAAATATCTTTCTAAAAATTAAAAATTAGTAGTCACTAAATAATTATTTAACTAAGTTCTTTAATCAAATATATAGCAATAAATTGTTAAAATGGCTCTATAATTATTTTGTAGAATGCATGGCTCAGCCTGGCTTTGACACATTTCTGACCAACTAATGTTAATTTCATATTTTTCTCATTAGTTTATTTTTAAAAAAATTTACTTATTTATTTTAATGAGAGAAAGCACACATGCATGCCTGTGAGCAGGGGTGCAAAGAGAGAGAGACAGACTCTCCAGCAGATTCTCCACTGAGCAGGGAGCCAACATAGGGCTCAATCTCATGACCCTGAGATCACAACCTGAGCCAAAATCAGGTCTAATGCTTAACTGACTGAGCCACCCAGGTGTCCCTCCGCATTAGTTCTTATTCATTCTCAGCTGACATCTGTATTCATTCCTGAGTATCTGATCTATGTGCCTCCTCTACTTCCACCTCTGTACATACCAGCCACCTATCTGGGTTTATAATGCATCAAGCTCTGCTTTCTCCACAATTGGCAAGCATTTTTTTAAATTGGTATAAAATACTGCTCTATCATTTCTCTGCCAGTTGAAACAATGGGGAAGCTGACAAGTAAAGAAACCACCACCACCACCACCACCCAGTTATAGTCAGGCATGATCACAGCTCAATATCCTCCTCTTAGGACTGCCCCAGTGCTTCTCCTCCAGTTCCCATATCATTTTTCAAGTCAGTTCAAGCTAGGAGCAAAACTTTCTTTCCAGTCAAACTTTTTGCTTGTGAATGGGGTTCTCAATATCTCTGGGATGAGGATTACATAATATTTGTAATGATAAAGCCAGTAAATCAAATGAAGAGAGCATCCTCTCTGGCTAAATATTGCAGATTGAGTCTTGGCTACTTTCATAGTCTTGTGGATAATCAAGGATACTACATGGGTTATTTGAAAAGGAACGTAATATATGCCCAAATGGTCTCAGAACATATGTAGGATTTCTAGGAACCAGAAAAAATGGTCATACCTCTTTACCCTCTGTCTAGTTCTAACAGGCACTTCTAATAATAACTGAGAAAGAATATTTTATTCATTTAATCACTCTGGGTTTCCGTTTTCTATTGGTTAAGACTATTCCTTTTTTTTTTTTTTTTCTTTTTGGTTAAGACTAGTCCTTAGTAATATGCCTTCAAGTTTCTTCTATTTCATTCCAAGGTGTCTCAGGGAATTATTCAGGCACTTAATTATTCATGGTATTTCACCTCGTCCCTTTGATTACCCCCAACTGTCTTAGCCTTTATGACTCAAGAGTTTAACTGTTAAATCAGATTCCCTGAAACATAGTTCTTACCCCTACCAAACTTTATAGGTGAACATCAGATACAGAAAAAAAGGTTTTTCTCCTGAAAGAGCCTGAATCCATCAGCTGAAGCTGCCCAAAAGTTTTCCTTCTTAGGACCTGGTTGGCTCAGTGGTTGAGCATCAGCCTTTGCCTCAGGTCTGGGGGTCCTGGGATCAAGTCCTGCATCAGACTCCCCACAGAAGCCTGCTTCTCCCTCTGCCTATGTCTCTGCCTCTCTCTCTGTGTCTCTCATGAATACATAAATAAAATCTTTTAAAAAATAGTCAAACTTTTAATTATTCCTACTATATTTATATTCTCATTTTGAAAATTCTTGCATTTATGAATCTTAATAATATACAATAAGATAGCTTGCAAAATTTAAATACCAAGGAAAGACTTTTTAAAAAGAGGTAAACATCAATTGCTATTTCAAAGGACATATTATAAAATATTGTCATTATAAAATATTGTTACTTTTTTGCTCACTTTTTGGTTATACTATAAAATGCTATCAATTGACACTGGTAACTAGCTCTATTGTTCTGCTTAAAGAACAGCATTTATGTAACAAAAAATAAAAAATACAGAATATGTAATTTTAAATAAATATCTATTTTACACATATTTATGTGAAAATAATAATATATGTATAATTATATGTTACATGTTAAACTATTATTCCTTTTTTTTTTTTTTTGGTCTGATAGAGTTTAATATGGCTGTGTGCTAGCTCTGTAAAAGTTGGTCACCTTAGGTATGCCTTCCCCCTAGTATCCAAGCTTCAGGTAAATCTGCCAGAATTTCATTATTTATTTGTCCCAAAAGAAAAGGGGTGAAGTTGGACGGACTCTGCTTCAAGGTCATTCTAGGTGGGTTCCAATATCTTCTAAAACCAAGGAATATCTCCCAGGTATTCCCAGTCCTATACAGGGCTGATTAATCTCAAAATACTACTCGGGGACCCCAGGAGAGATATTTTACAGAGGATAGTACAAAAGATTAGACTGGAGTCCTTACAATGCAGTAAAAAGGAATGAAAAATAGCCTGAAAAAATCTGATGGCATTAATATGACAATGACTACTAACAAACACTATTTTAAACCTGAAATGTGTGAGACCATCCAAAGTAATCAATCTAAATTAACTAGTCGAATTTTTTGCACCAGAATTTCTACTTTTAAATTGCCTAACACTGGGTAGACTTTTTGTTAGCAAACCATGTCAATGTTGATATAAAAAGTACAGAATGAACTTCTACCGTCTTAGATTTAAAAATCTTCGAAATGAAACAAAAACATATTTGTTGGTATCAGTTTCTTTGTAACCTAACTTGGAACCTATACTTTCATTTCTTCTCTCACATATTGTCTTGGATTAATGAAATTTGAAAGATACTAACCGGATGGAGCCTTGTGCCCATCATCTATACTTCCAAATTCTCCCTTCTTCTCCAGGCATGTAGGAGGAGCAAACCCCTGTTCACAGTGGCAATGATGTAAATTGTTGCAAACCTGGAGTAATCAGAAAATAGAACAAATAAAAATTTGTTCTATTTATGGACCAAAAACTACAGGCCAATGAATATTCTATACTTATTCAACAGAGAATTTATTTCAGAGAGTTCATCCAGTCCACAGAATTTAACTTAAACAGACAAATTCAATAAATTTTCATAAATTTTCTCTTGAAGTTGTCCATACTTTAGAAAGTATATTCAGCTTCTGCTGCCAAAGCAATTTTTTAAAAAAATTCTAAAACTTACCATTGTCAGACCCAAATATTGGTAATTACCAGTAACATTCCACTAATTATCATTTAGTTGCTAGTTTCACAGAACAGTCCAAACTCTGATTAACAAGCAAGAACTAGAAGGAAAATTCTAATGGCTTTTGTTTACCAGTTTCTACCTTCCCTCTGTGAAAATAAGATCATTTTGGTTATGTTATAATACATGGTGCACATAGTATATCCGCCCCATATATTTACCAAACACTTTATACATCCAGAATCATCTTAAACATTTCTACTTTATTTTCTCTAATAAATAGTTTGGCAAAATTTCTTAAGAAAATAAGTTTGAAGTTATAAATTATTGACTGTTAAATGACATTAAGCAGTATGAAAATTATTTTAAAATTATTAAAATAATTTTTAAAAATCTCTGAACTATTTCACTGAATTGTTCAAAGCATCTTGTTTAAAATGAAAATGAAAATTACTTACTCCATGGCTATTGCAATAAGAAGAATTGCACTGCTGAGTATTTATCTGGTATTGAATTTCTACACAGGAAAAGTTGATACAATACTAAAAGCAAAAGGAAGTGAAAAATAGTCATACAGATTGTGGATGGATAATACATAAGAAAAATTGAAGAAAATTTCAGAATTCACATTATTAAGAATTGGCATAAAAATACAAAAAACAAAATAATGTAATAATTGAAACATTGAAATAAATGTGAAATAAGCTATGTGCCTTCAGACTGTAAAGATGTAACTATATGTGAGAAGTTAGAAATTTTATTTGCTTACCATTTAGCACTAGAAGTCAACTTAAAAAGAGAACTATCTGGAAAAATAATTTGATTAGTCCTTTGAGTTAAAGAACTATCTAAAAAGCATTAAAAAAAAAAATAACCCAGGCTCCACCTGAGACATTTCTGGGGGCAGGGTCCACATGATTATTGTGAGAGTTAAGGTTGAGAACTATGAAGTGGGCAGTTGAGTTAAAATTATGGGTATGAACAGCACAGGAAGATAGTTTACTATTCCATGTGAAAAAAATTGATGAGAAAGAGAACAGGAAGGATAACAGATAATTATATTAGGTAATATGACAACAGGAGATTCCCAGTTATGAGGTGGCTAAAAGGCCCTCAAAGAAAATGAGTGTCTCATGTGTGAATTTATACTGTTCTAATTTATGGCATCAATTTTTGTGCTCTTTCTTAATTATCAAAAAATTTTTCAGTAAATTCAATACTTGGTGAAAGGATTTCATTTTTTGAGTGAATTATGTCTTTGGATCATAATAACAAGTAGGTATGCAAAAAGAGGAGAAGGACCCTGGAAAAAAAAGATATTTGAGCCAATCTCCTTTAGAATTTAAGGAGAGAGAGAGACCTCAGATCATATTTATATTCCAAATGCTTCCAGATGAGCAAGATGTGATAGAAACTTTGGTTATTTTCATGGACTACTATCAAAATGTTTTATACAGAAATACATTTATTTAGCAAGCATATCTTGTGACTTTCTCTAAAAAAAATGAATGTCAAAAAAGACAAATATCATATGCTTTTCACTCATATGTGGAATTTAAGAAACAAAACATACTAAGAAAAAAAAGAGACAAATAAAAAAGAAACAGGCTCAGAACAAATTGTTGATACCAGAGGTGATATGGGGGAATATTCACTTGAAACTAAGGTAATACTGTATTCTAACTATAGCTGAATTAAAAATACAATACAAAAAAATTAAAAGTTTAATAAATATGTTAATTTAACCTTCCATTGTATCTCTTGGAATTAATAGCTTGTAGGATTAATTAGAATATTAAGCTGTTATTAGATATATAATTAATTTAATAATAATCTAACTTCTAATAATCAAATTGTTTTATGCTATTTTATGTTTTAATACTGTTTTTTTATTTTCAAATTTTTATTTAAATTCTAGTTAGCTAACATACAGTGTAATATTGGTTTCTGTCGTGGAATTCAATGATTCATTACTTACAACACCCAGTGCTCATTATAACAAGTGCCCTCCTTTGGGGTGCCTTGGTGGTTCAGTCGGTTAAGTGTTCCATTCTTTATTTTGTCTTAGGTCATAATCTCAGAGTCCTGGGATCAAACCCCACCACAGGCTCAATGCTCAGCTGGGAGTCAGCTTGAGGACTTCTCTCCCTCTCCTTCTGCCCTTCCCCCAACTTGTGTGCATAAGCTCTCTCTCTCTGAAATAATCTTTTTTAAAAAACCAAAACACAAAACAACAACAAAAAAATAAACAAAAACCCAACTGCCCTCCTAATTTCTATCACCCATTTAGCCAATCCCCACCCACCTCCATCCATCAGCCCTCAGTTTGTTCTCCATTTTTAAGGAGTCTTATGGTTTGTTTCCCTCTCTCTTTTTTCATTTTTCCCCTTCCATATGTCCATCTGCATTATTTCTTAAATTACATATGTAAGTTAAATAATATGGTATTTGTCTTTCTCTAAGAAAAAAGACTTATTTTACACAGCATAATACATTCTAGATCCATCCATGTCATTGCAAATGGCAAGATTTCATTCTTTTTTGATGGCTGAGTAATATTCTACTCTATATATCTACATCTTCTTTATCCACTCACCATTCATGGACATTTGGGCTCTTTCCATAGCTTGGCTATCATTGATAATGATGCTATAAATTTTATGGTGCCTGTATCCCCTTGAATTCTATTTTTGTATTCTTTGGGTAAATAGTACTGTGATTATGGGTAGTTCTATTTTTAACTTTTGAAGGAACTGCCATTCTGTTCTCTAGAGTGGTTGTACAAGTTTGCATTGTGGATGAGGGTTCCTTTTTCTCCACATCCTCCCCAACACTCGTTGTTTCTTGAATTTTCTTATTTTAGCCATTCTGACAGGTGTGAAGTGATATCTCATTGTGGTTTTGATTTGCATTTCCCTGATGATGAGTGATGTTGAGCATCTTTTTGTGTCTGGATGTCTTCTTTGGAAAATTTTCTGTTCATGCCTTCTGCCCATTTTTTATTGGATTTTTTAAGGTGTTGAGTTGTATAAATATATATTTTGGATACTAATCTTTCATCAAATATGTCATTTGCAAATATCGTCTCCCACTCTGTAGGTTGTCTTTTAGTTGGTTGTTTCCTTCATTGTACAGAAGCTTTTAATTTTGATGTAGTTCCAACAGGTCACTTTTGCTTGTTTCCCAGATTTCAGGAAATATATCTATAAAGAAGTTGCTATGGCCAATGTCAAAGAAACTACTGCCTGTTCTCTCCTGTAGGATTTTAATGGTTTCCTGTTTCACATTTAGGTCCTTAATCCATTTTTAGTTTATTATGTGCATGGTGTAAGGAAGTGGTCCAGTTTCATTTTTTGCATGTAGCTGTCCAGTTTTCCCAAGACCATTTGTTGAAGAGACTTTTTCCCATTCCATATTCTTTCCTCCTTTGTTGAACATTACCATATAATTGTGGGATTATTTCTGGGCTTCTATAATGTTCCATTGATCTAGGTGTCTATTCTTGCGCCAGTACCATGCTCTTTTGATCAATACAACTTTGTTATATAACTTGTAGTTTGGAATTGTGCTACTTCCAGTTTTGTTTTTCATTTTCAAGATTGCTTGGGCTATTCAGGGTCTTTTGGGGCTTCCAAACACATTTTAGGACTGTTTCTTTCTAGTTCTGTAAAAATGCTGTTTTGTTAGTGATTGTATTAAAACCATAGATTGCTTAGGGTATTGTAGACATTTTAAAAGTATTTGTTCTTTCATTCCATGAACATGGAATGTCTTTTCAGTCCTTTCTGTCATGTTCAATTTCTTTCATCAGTGTTTTATAGTTTTCAGAATAAGGCTTTCATCTCTTTGTTTAAGGTTATTCCTAGTATTTTATTATTTTGGGTGCAAATGTAATGGGATTATTTTAATTTATTTTTCTGCTGCTTGATTATTAGTGTTTAGAAATGCAACAAATCTCTGTACCTTGATTTTGTATATTGTGAATATAATGAATTCATTTATCAGTTCTAGTAATTTTTGGGTGGAGTCTTTTAGGGTTTTCTTTTTTTCTGTTTTAACATATAATCATTTTTTAGTTTCCCTTTTTTTAATAATAAATGTATTTTTTATTGCTGTTCAATTTGCCAACATACAGAATAACGCCCAGTGCTCATCCTGTCAAGTGCCCCCCTCAGGGCCCGTCACCCATTACTCCCACCCCCCGCCCTCCTCCCCTTCCACCACCCCTAGTTCGTTTCCCAGAGTTAGGAGTCTTCATGTTCTGTCTCCCTTTCTGATATTTCCTACCCATTTCTTCTCCCTTCCCTTCTATTCCCTTTCACTATTATTTATATTCCCCAAATGAATGAGACCATATAATGTTTATCCTTGTCCGATTGACTTATTCCACTCTGCATAATACCCTCCAGTTCTATCCACGTTCAAGCAAATGGTGGGTATTTGTCATTTCTAATGGCTGAGTAATATTCCATTGTATACATAAACCACATCTTCTTTATCCATTCATCTTTTGAAGGACACTGAAGCTCCTTCCACAGTTTGGCTATTGTGGACATTGCTGCTAGAAACATCGGGGTGCAGGTGTCCCGGCATTTCATTGCATCTGTATCTTTGAGGTAAATACCCAACAGTGCAATTGCTAGGTCGTAGGGCAGGTCTATTTTTAACTGTTTGAGGAACCGCCACACAGTTTTCCAGAGTGGCTGCACCACTTCACATCCCCACCAACAGTGTAAGAGGGTTCCCTTTTCTCCACATCCTCTCCAACATTTGTGGTTTCCCGCCTTGTTAATTTTCCCCATTCTCACTGGTGTGAGGTGGTATCTCATTGTGGTTTTGATTTGTATTTCCCTGATGGCAAGTGATGCAGAGCATTTTCTCATGTGCTTGTTGGCCATGTCTATGTCTTCCTCTGTGAGATTTCTGTTTATGTCTTTTGCCCATTTCATGATTGGATTGTTTGTTTCTTTGGTGTTGAGTTTAATAAGTTCTTTATAAATCTTGGAAACTAGCCCTTTATCTGATACATCATTTGCAAATATCTTCTCCCATTCTGTAGGTTGTCTTTGAGTTTTGTTGACTGTATCCTTTGCTGTGCAAAAGCTTCTTATCTTGATGAAGTCCCAATAGTTCATTTTTGCTTTTGTTTCTTTTGCCTTCGTGGATGTATCTTGCAAGAAGTTACTGTGGCCGAGTTCAAAAAGGGTGTTGCCTGTGTTCTCCTCTAGGATTTTGAAGGAATCTTGTCTCACATTTAGATCTTTCATCCATTTTGAGTTTATCTTTGTGTATGGTGAAAGGGTGGTCTAGTTTCATTCTTCTGCAATTTTCCCAGCACCATTTATTGAAGAGGATGTCTTTCTTCCATGGATAGTTATTCCTCCTTTATCGAATATGGGTTGACCATAAAGATGAGTGTCCACTTATGGATTCTCTATTCTGTTCCATTGATCTATGTGTCTGTTTTTGTGCCAGTACCACACTGTCTTGATGACCACAGCTTTGTAGTACAACCTGAAATCTGGCATTGTGATGCCCCCAGCTATGGTTTTCTTTTTTAAAATTCCCCTGGCTATTTGGGGTCTTTTCTGATTCCACACAAATCTTAAAATAATTTGTTCTAACTCTCTCAAGAAAGTCCATGGTATTTTGATAGGGATTGCATTAAACATGTAAATTACCCCGGGTAACATTGACATTTTCACAGTATTAATTCTGCCAATCCATGAGCATGGAATATTTTTCCATCTCTTTGTGTCTTCCTCAATTTCTTTCAGAAGAGTTCTATAGTTTTTAGGGTATAGATACTTTACCTCTTTGGTTAGGTTTATTCCTAGGTATCTTATGCTTTTGGGTGCAATTGTAAATGGGATTAACTCCTTAATTTCTCTTTCTTCAGTCTCATTGTTAGTGTACAGAAATGCCACTGACTTCTGGGCATTGATTTTGTATCCTGCCACACTGCCAAATTGCTGTATGACTTCTAGCAATCTTGGGGTGAAGGCTTTTGCGTTTTCTATGTAGAGTATCATGTCATAGGTGAAGAGGGAGAGTTTGACTTCTTCTTTGCCAATTCGAATACCTTTAATGTCTTTTTGTTGTCTGATTGCTGAGGCTAGGACTTCCAGTACTATGTTGAACAGCAGTGGTGAGAGTGGACATCCCTGTCTTGTTCCTGCTCTTAGGGGAAAGGCTCCCACTGCTTCCCCATTGAGAATGATATTTGCTGTGGGCTTTTTGTAGATGGCTTTTAAGATGTTGAGGAATGTTCCCTCTATCCCTACACTCTGAAGAGTTTTGATCAGGGATGGATGCTTTATTTTGTCAAATGCTTTCTCTGCATCTAATGAGAGGATCATATGGTTCTTGGTTTTTCTCTTGCTGATATAATGAATCACATTGATTGTTTATGAGTGTTGAACCAGCCTTGTGTCCCGGGAATAAATCCTACTTGTTCATGGTGAATGATTTTATTAATGTACTATTGGATCCTATTGGCTAGCACCTTGTTGAGAATTTTTGCATCCATGTTTACCAGGAATATTGGTCTATAAGTCTCCTTTTTGGTGGGGTCTTTGGCTGGTTTTGGAATTAAGGTGATGCTGGCCTCATAGAATGAATTTGGAAGTACTCCATCTCTTTCTATCTTTCCAAACAGCTTTAGTAGAATAGGTATGGTTTCTTCTTTAAACGTTTGATAGAATTCCCCGGAGAAGCCATCTGGCCCTGGACTTTTGTGTCTTGGGAGGTTTTTGATGACTGCTTCAATATCCTCCCTGGTTATTGGCCTGTTCAGGTTTTCTATTTCTTCCTGTTCCAGTTTTGGTAGTTTGTGGCTTTCCAGGAATGCGTCCATTTCTTCTAGATTGCCTAATTTATTGGCGTATAGCTGTTCATAATATGTTTTTAAAATCGTTTGTATTTCCTTGGTGTTGGTAGTGATCTCTACTTTCTCATTCATGATTTTATTAATTTGAGTCTTCTCACTCTTCTTTTTTTTTTTTCACTCTTCTTTTTAATAAGGCTGGCTAATGGTTTATCTATCTTATTAATTCTTTCAAAGAACCAACTCCTGGTTTTGTTGATCTGTTCCACAGTTCTTCTGGTCTCGATTTCGTTGAGTTTTGTTCAAATCTTTATTAACTCTCTTCTTCTGCTGGGTGTAGGATCTATTCGCTGTTTTTTCTCTAGCTCCTTTATGTGTAAGGTTAGCTTTTGTATTTGAGTTCTTTCCAGTTTTTGAATGGATGCTTGTATTGCGATGTATTTCCCCCTCAGGACTGCTTTTGCTGCATCCCAAAGATTTTGAACAGTTGTATCTTCATTCTCATTAGTTTCCATGAATCTTTTAAATCCCTCCTTAATTTCCTGCTTGACCCTTTCATCTTTTAGCAGGATGGCCTTAACCTCCACGTGTTTGAAGTCCTTCCAAACTTCTTGTTGTGATTTAGTTCTAATTTCAAGGCATTATGGTCTGAGAATACACAGGGGATGATCCCAATCTTTTGATATCAGTTCAGACCCGATTTGTGACCCAATATGCGGTCTATTCTGGAGAAAGTTCCATGTGCACTTGAGAAGAATGTGTATTCAGTTGAGTTTGGATGTAAAGTTCTGTAGATATTTGTGAAATACATCTGGTCCAGTGTATCATATAAAGCTCTCGTTTCTTTGGAGATCTTGTGCTTAGAAGACCTATCAAGTGTAGAAAGTGCTAGATTGAAGTCATCAGTATAAGTGTTTTATTATCTAAGTATGTCTTAACTTTGGTTATTAATTGATATATTTGGCAGCTCCCACATTCTGGGCATATATATTGAGGATTTTCAAGTCCTCTTGTTGGATAGATCCTTTAAGTATGATATAGTGTCCCTCTTCATCTCTCACTACAGTCTCTGGGGTAAATTTTAATATATAAGGATGGCTACCCCTGCTTTCTTTTGAGGACCATTTGAATAGTAAATGGTTCTCCAACCTTTTATTTTCAGGCTGTAGGTGTCCTTCTGTCTAAAATGAGTCTCTTGTAAACAGCAAATAGATGGGTCCTGCTTTTTTATCCAGTCTGACATCCTGCGCCTTTTGATGGGGTCATTAAGCCTGTTCACGTTCAGAGTTACTATTGAAAGATATGAGTTTAGTGTCATCATGATATCTATTCAGTCCTTGTTTTTGTGGATTGTTCCACTGAACTTCTTCTTAAAGGGGAATTTTAAGAGTGCCCCTTAAAATTTCTTGCAGAGCTGGTTTGGAGGTCACATATTCTTTCAGTTGCTGCCTGTCTTGGAAGCTCTTTATCTCTCCTTCCATTCTGAATGAGAGCCTTGCTGGATAAAGTATTCTTGGTTGCATGTTTTTCTCGTTTAGAACCCTGAATATATCCTGACAGCCCTTTCTGGCCCACCAGGTCTCTGTGGAGAGGTCTGCTGTTACCCTAATACTCCTCCCCATAAAAGTCAGGGATTTCTTGTCTTTTGCTGCTTTAAGGATCTTCTCTTTATCTTTGGAATTTGCAAGCTTAACTATCAAATGTCGAGGTGTTGCACGGTTTTTATTGATTTTAGGGGGGGGATCTCTCTATTTCCTGGATCTGAATGCCTGTTTCCCTTCCCAGATTAGGAAAGTTTTCAGCTATGATTTGTTCAAATACATATTCTGGACCTCTGTCCCTTTCAGCGCCCTCAGGAATCCCAATTAAATGTAGGTTTTTCTTCCCCAGGCTGTCATTTATTTCCCTTAATCTATCCTCATGGTCTTTTGTTTGTCTCTTTTTTCCTCAGTTCCCCTCTTTGCCATCAACTTGTCTTCTATGTCACTCGTTCTTCCACCTCGTTAACCCTCGTCGTTAGGACTTCTAGTTTGGATTGCAACTCTTTCAATTGATTTTTAATTTCTGCCTGATTGGATCTAAATTCTGCAGTCATGAAGTCTCTTGAGTTGTCTCAAGAGACTTCTAGAGCCACCAGTAGCTGTAAAATTATGCTTCTGAATTGGCTTTCTGACATTGAATTGTAATCCAAATTTTTAACTCTGTGGGAGAGAAGACTGTTTCTGATTCTTTCTTTTGAGGTGAGGTTTTCCTTCTAGTCATTTTGCTCAGTGCAGAGTGGCCAAAAACAAGTTGTATTGGGAAAAGGAAAAAAAGAGAGGAGAGAAAGGAAAGAAAAGAGAAAAAGAAAAAAGAAAAAAAGTAAAAAAAAAAAAAGAGAGAGAGAGAGAAGAAAAAGAGAAAGAAAAAGAAAGAAAGAAAAAAAAAGCATGGGGGAAGCAACAGAAATCAAAAAGAAAAAAACAAAACAAAACAAAACAACAACAAAAAAAAAAGAAAAGAAAAGAACACGGGGGAGTATCTTCTGATTCTGTGTACTTTAAGTCCCTTGACTTCCCCTGGAACTTGTCCGTCTAGCTGGTCTTCTGGGGGAGGGGCCTGTTGTGCTGATTTTCAGGTGTTAGCACTTGCGCGAGTTGCTCTGCCCTCTGCCTGGTGCAGGGCTCAGTGGGGGATGTTTACCCCGTGAGACCCCAGGAGGAACAACCCCAGTTGCGGGGCCAGCTCTGCAGCCCTGGAGTCAGCTCCCGCAGTTAACTCCGGAGCTCTCCGTCTGCAGGGCCTGGATGCTCCGGGGGTGGGGCTGCTGATCTGCTCAGCTCGGGGCAGGAGCGTCCTTGCTGTCCTGGGCCCTCCCGGCCTCTGCCTGTCCCGGGGGAGGCCGGATCCTGGGCTGTGTCCCTGGCGCCCTGTGCTCCCAGGCCTGTGCTCCTGGATTCAGCTCCCAGCTGGGCAGCCCTCTCTACGCGGAGCTGCCACACGAGCCCCCTGAGCTGCCCCAGGTCCCGCCGTGCACGCTGCAGCCCTTAGGGTGCTCGCGCACTGTCCCGGGGCGCAGGTGTCTGTTAGTGTCCCAGGGAGCCCGAGGGCATCCCCGCCCTCCCGGGGTCCTGCTCCAACTCCCTGGGAGCCCCTTTCCACCCGGGAAGGTTGGTGCAGCTCCTGCTTCTCCGGGAAGGGGCTCTCCTGTCCTGGGGACACTCGCCCCGGCCTCAGCCCGGCTCCTCGCGGGGCCCCTCCCCCTTGGACGCCTTTTGTTTCTTTATTTCTTTTTTCCCCGTCTTCCTATCTTGATAGAAGCGCCAACTCTTCTCACTGTAGCATTCCAGCTGGTCTCTCTTTAAATCTCAGGCTGAATTCGTAGATTTTCAGGATGATTTGAAGGTTATCTAGGTAATTTGGTGGGGACAGGTGACTTGGGGACCCTACTCTTCCGCCATCTTGCCCCTCCCTTCTTTTAGGGTTTTCTATGTATAGTATCACACCATATGCAAATAGTCAAACATTTTACTTCTTCCCTACCATTTTGGATGCCCTTTTGAAAATATATTTTATTTAAATTCAATTTGCCTACATATAATATCTAGTGTTCATCCCATCAAGTGCCCTTCTTAGTGCCTGTCAACCCAGTCATCCCATCCCACCACCTTCGTCCCCTTCTGCAACTCTTTTGTTTGATTCCCAGAGTAGAGGAGTCTCTCATGGTTTGTCTTCCCTCTAATTTTTCCCCATTCAGTTTCCCTCCTTTCCCTTACAGTCCCTTTCACTATTCTGATATTCCCCATATGAGGGAAACCATATTATGATTGTCTTTCTCCAACTGACTTATTTCACTCAGCATAATATCCTCCAGTTCCATCCATGCCAAAGCAAATGGTAGGTATTCGTCCTTTCTGATAGTTGAGTAATATTCCATTGCATGTATATACCACATCTTCTTTATCTATTCATTTGTTGAAGGACATCATGGCTCCTTCCATGGTTTGGCAATCGTGGACATTGCTGCTATAAAACATTGGGGCGCAGGTGTCCTGTTGTTTCATGACATCTGTATCTTTGGGGTAAATATGCAGTAGTGCAATTGCTGGGTCATAGGGTAGCTCCATTTTTAACTTCTTGAGGAACCTCCATACTGTTTTCTAGAGTGGCTGTACCAGCTTGCATTCCCACAACAGTGCAAGAGGGTTCCCCTTTCTCCACATCCTTGCCAACATTTGTTGTTTCCTGTCTTGTTAATTTTCGCCATTCTCACTGGTGTGAGGTGGCATCTCATTGTGGTTTTGATTTGCATTTCCCTGGTGGCAAGTGATGTGGAGCATTTTTTCATGTGCCAATGGCCATGTGTAGGTCTTCTTTGGAGAAATGTCTGTTCATGTCTTCTGCCCATTTCATGACTAGATTGTCTTTTCTTGGGTGTTGAGTTTGATACATTCTTTACAGATCTTGGATACTAGCCCTTTATCTGATATGTCATTTGTGAATATCTTCTCCCATTCTGTAGGCTGTCTTTTAGTTTTGTTGACTGGCTGTTTCCTTCGCTGTGCAGAGAAGCTCTTTATCTTGATGAAGTCCCAATAGTTCATTTTTGCTCTTGTTTCCCTTGCCTTCATAGATGTGTGTTGCAAGAAGTTGCTGTGGCCAAGTTCTTAAGAGGTTGTTGCCTGTGTTCTCCTCTAGGATTTTGACGGATTCTTGTCTCACATAATTTAGATCTTTCATCCATTTTGAGTTTATCTTTGTGTATGGTATAAGAGAATGGTACAGTTTCATTCTTCTCCATGTGGCTGTCCAATTTTCCTAATACCATTTATTGAAGAGATTGTCCTTTTTGCAGTGGATACTCTTACCTGCTTTGTCAAAGATGAGTTGGCCATAGAGTTGAGGGTTAATTTCTGAATTTTCTATTCTGTTCCATGACCTATGTGTCTGTTTTTGTGTAGGTACCATACTGTATTGATGATCAGAGTTTTGTAATACAGCTTGAAGTCAGGCATTGTGATGCCCCCAGCTTTGGTTTTCTATTTCAACATTCCTCTGGCTATTTGGGGTCTTTTCTGATTTCATACAAATCTTAAGATTATTTGTTCATTTTGAACCCCTTTTATTCCTTTCTCTTGTCTGACTGCTATGGTTAGGACTTCCAGTGCTTTGTCAAAAGAAGTCGTGAGAAAGGAGATTCTTTTCTTGTTCCTGACCATAGAGGAAAAGCTCTGTTTTTGCCCATTAGGGACGATATTATATTTGCTGTGGTTTTTTCATAAGTAGACTTTATTATACTGAGTCATGTTCCTCTAAACCTACTTTGTGGAGGGTTTTAATCATGAATGGATGTTGTCAAATATTTTTATGCATCTAATGAGGTAATCATATGGTGTTTGTCCTTTCTTTTATTGATGTGCTGTATCATTTGATTTATTTGCAAATTGAACCATCCTTGCAACCCAGGAACAAATTCCAGTTGATCATAACGAATGATTTTTTTAATATATAGTTTGAATCGGTTTGCTAACATTTTGTTGAGGATTTTTGCACCTATATTCATCAGGTATATTGGCCTATAGGGCGTTTGTGTTGTTTGTTTGTTTGTTTGTTTTGTAGTGTCTTTATCTGATTTTGGAATCAGGGTAATTCTGCCTCATAGAATAAATCTGGGGGCACCTGAGTGGCTCAGTGGTTGAGCATCTGCCTTTGGCTCAGGTCATGATCCCAGAGTTATGGCATCAAGTCCTGCATCACACTCCCTTGTGGGGAGCCTGTTTCTCCCTCTGCCTATGTCTCTGCCTCTCTGTGTCTCTCATGAATAAATAAAACCTAAAAAATAAAAAGAATAAATTTGGAAGCTTTCCTTTCATTTTTTTTCTGGAAAATTTGGAGAAGTATAGGTATTAAACTTTCTTTAAATGTTTGGTAGAATTCACCTGAAAGCCATCTGTTCTTGGGCTTTCGTTTTTTGGGAGTTTTTCAACTAGTTATTCAGTTTCATTGCTGGTAATCAGTTTGTTCAAATTTTCTATTTCTTCCTGGTTCTGTCTTGGTAGGTTACAATGTGTCTAAGAATTCATTCATTTATTCTAGGTTGTCCAGTTTGTTGGCATATAATTTTTCATAACATTAACTTATAATCCTTTGAATTCTGTGGTATCAGGAAGTCATTCACACATAAGAAAGGAATAACTTAGCACCAAAAAATCATAAAGCAAAATTTGTAGGAAATACAAAAAAATTGCACAATATTAAAATAACAATTCATTATGACTTTGAGTCTAGACAAGATAACACAGACCTATTTCTGCATGCATTTCCTAAGCACAATTATAAAACATTATAAAATTATAAATGGCTGAGAGATAAACAGAAGTACTCAGAGGTGGTAAGAAAAAGGGTGAGCCGATTTGAGATCCAAACTGGAAAAATAGCACAGCAGTGGAGTATCTTGTGCTCCTCCCCATTTCCCCTCTGTTCCAACACAACAGAAGTATATTTTTCTATCAGTACAATGCTGCCCTGATATTACACAGCCACAAAAAAAGGATGAGATCTTGCCATTTGTGTAACATGGATGGAGTTAGAAGGTATTATTCTAAGTGAAAGAAGTCAGATTGAGAAAGACAAATACCATATGATTTCATTCATATGTGGAATCTGGAAAACATACAAATAAATAAAAAGCAGAATCAGATCTGTAAATACAGAGAACAAATGATGATTGACAAGGGAAGGAGGAAGAGGAGCAAAATGTGTGAAAGAGAATGAGAGTTATAGAATGAATAAGTCATAGAATAAAAGGTACAACATAGGGAATATAGTCAGTGGTGTTGTAAACACTTCTAGTAAACACAGTATAATATATAGAGAAGTTGAATCCCTAAGTTGTTCACATGAAATCAGTGTAACATTGTGTGTCAACTATATCAAATATAAAGATTTTAATGATTTACAATCACTCAAAAGAAAATGAAAAACATATGTATATGTTTAAGTCATGCACAGAATTGGTTTTGTGAAGAACACAAAATGATGAAGTAATCAAAGAAATTTATTAAATGGAGAAATACTCCAGGTTCATGAGTTGGAAGTTTCAACATAACAGAGATATCAATTCTCTACAAATTGATCTATCAAAATCCCAGCAAGGCTGTAAGCAAAAACAAGCTAATTCTAAATGTATATGGGCAAGCACAAGCCATAGAATAGCTAAAATAATCTTGACAAAAGAATAAAATGAAAAGCATCACTTCACCCAATATTGAGGCTTCTTATATAGCTAAAGTAATCAACAGTGTGATATTGGTGGAGGAACATAAAACCAACAAACTAGAGCATAAAACCCCAAAAATATACTCACACATTATGATTAATGGAATTTGAACAAATGTACAAAGCTATATAATGAAGTAAGTACAGTCTTTTCCACAAATAGTACTACAGCAATTGTACATCTGTGGTGGCTAATTTTATATTTCAAGTTGGCTAGGCTATGATGCATAGTTGTTTGGTCAAACTCTAGATTTTGATGTGAAGGTATTTTTTAGATGTGATTAACATTTAAATCAGTGGACTTTGATAAAGCCAATTGCTCTCCATAATGTGGGTTGACCATCCAATCAGTTGCAGGCCTTAAGAGCAAAGACTGAGCTTTTCCCAAAAAAGAAAGAATTCTTCTCCTGACTGCAACATAGAAACTAGCCTAAGTTTCCATCCTGCTGCTCTGCAGAATTCAGATTCAAGACTGAAACATCAACTCTTCTCTGAATTTCCAGACTGCTAGATTTTGAACTTGCCAACCCCCACTGCTAAATGAACTAATTCCTTGAAATAAACCACTCATTCTGTCCTTGTAAAAATACACACACATAAACACAAATACACACACACACACTATTGATTCTGTTTCTCTGGAGAACCCTACTACAGTATCCATAGACAAAAATAAAATCTTGACCTAAGTCTCACAGCTTATTCAAAAATTTACTCAAAATAAATGATGTTTAGAAAAACTCATCGCACAGGGTACATGGGTGGCTGAGTAAGTTAAGCATCTGTCTTTTGCTCAGGTCATGATCATAGGGTCCTGGGATCTAGCCCTGTGTTGGGCTCCCTGCTCAGCAGGGAGTCTGCTTCTCCCTCTGCCTCTCCCTCTGCTTGTGTGCACTTTCTCTCTCTCTCTCTCTCTGATAAATAAATAATATCTTTTTTTTAAAAAAAGAAAAACACATGGCAGAAAATTTGGGCTATCTAGGACTAGGCAAAGAGCTCTTTGAGTTGACTTTAAAATGCTTACTCTGTGAAAGCCCATGTGAAGAGGATGAAACTTAAACTACAGATTAAAAGAAAATATTTACAAGCCACTTAACTGACAAAAAAATTAGTATCCAGTGTAAAATATCAAAACTTGACAATAAAAAAAATACAACTAGAAAATCCAAAAAGAACTTTAGGAGACATTTTACTGACAACAACATATAAATGGCACATAAACACACAAAAAGATATACATCATTAACTATTAAGGAAATGAAAATGAAAATTACAATGAGATATCACTATCCACCTATTAGAATGGCTAAAATAAAAAACTGATAACACCAAATGCTGGTGAAGATGCAGAGAAACTGGATCTTTTATATATTGCTGAGGGGGATGTAAAGTTGTACAGCCACTCTGGAAAATAGAATTGCAATTCCTTATGAAATTAAATATATATTGGCCGCATGGTTCAGCAACTGCATTCCAGGGAAATGAAAACATGTCCACACAAAAATTTACACACAAATGTCAATAGCAACTTATTTGTAGTATCTGAAAACTGAAAACAACCCAAATACTTTTTTAAAGATTATTTATTTCAGAGACAGAGAGAGAGAGAGAGAGAGAGAGAAAGTACATCTGCAAGTTGGAGGTGGGGTAGAGGGAGTGGGGAAGAGAATCCTCTAAGCAGAAGAAAATCAAGAGTTGGGAAGTTAACCAACTGAACCACCCAGGAGCTCCCCAAATACTCTTTATGGTTAAGAATGAATGGTTAGGCAAACTGTGGTATAACTATACAATGGAATATTATTCTGCACTAAATATGAACAAATTATTGACACATGCAGCCTTCTTGATAGATCCCAAGGATATTATGCTGGGTGACAAAACTAATCTCTACAGGTTACTACATGATTCTATTATTATAACACTTTCCAAATAATGGAATTATAAAGATGGAGACCTGATTAGAACATGGGATCAGGTATACAGGGGAAAGATATGACTGCAAAGTGAAGCCATGACAGAGTTCCATTTTGGTGATGGAACAGTTCTCTGTATATTGATTATGATAATAGTCCCATGAATATACACATGTTATAGAATTGCACAGGACTAGACATACACATAAACACATTCATGTGAAAAGAGATGAAATTTAAATAAGGTTTCAATCAATTTCCTATTTTTTTATATTGCATAGGTTAAAGATACTAAGACAATCTGGGTGTAGGATAGACAGGACCTCTCTAACCTACTTTCCATTAAAGTATAATTATTTCAAAATTAAAAGTTTAATTAAAGAAAAAAAGATCACCAATAACTATGGCTAATTCTGGGTAAGTGGATTCCTTCTTCATATTTTTCTCCATTTCAAAAGGTATTCAAAGATATATTACCTTTAAAATTTATATTTCTATTAACTTTGTAATGTTAAGACAATGGAAAAAATGTTATAAACACCAAAAAATACTGGAAATAAGTGTTCTGAAATGTAAAGATAATTTATTTCTAGGTGATAGTACTATAAATGATTTTTTTCCCCTTACTATTCCTTTTCTGTATTTTCAGGCCATTTTTGATGTATATAAATTATTTAATAGAAAAATCATGTTAATTTTAATCAATCAAGTAAAGTTCAGCCAGAAAACATAAAAGAATAAGGAGTCATTGGAACTAACGTAAATTAATTCCCATGAAATGTGTTAAGCAAAAAGAAGTGCAAAAGTATTTATAGAACTTGTTTAAAAAATGAGATATAAAAAATGTACATATCTGCACCATTATGCAAAAATAAAAGGTAAGATAACTAAAACTAAATAAAAACTAAGAGAATAGAAACTAATAAAAACTAATTGTTTCTCTATTGAGAGTAGGAGAGAGTAATGAAAATGGTAGAAAATTTACAGGGATGGGAATGGAGTAGAAGGATAAAAAAATGATAATTCTTTGAGTATAACCATATACAATTTTAAATCTTTTTTTTTTAATTTCTAAATTCTCTAAAAGATTTTGAGAGAGAGAGAGCACATGTGCACAGGAGCAGAGTAGAGGGTGCAGAGGAGCAAAGCAGGGAGAGACTCATGCTGAGAACAGAGCTAGTCACCAAGCTCCATCTCACAACTCTGATATCACAACTTGAGCTGAAATCAAGAGTTGGGTGCTTAACTAACTGAGCGGCCCAAGTGCCCCTATAGTTTTGAATCTTAAAAATCATTTTATATTTCACATATCAAAAACTAAACTAAAATAAAGTGAACAAGGACAAGGGGAAATCCAAAAAGTTTAGTTTTTCAAATGAACAATCTAAACATGTCAAGGAGGAAAAATGAATTAACCCAAATAATTCTTGAATAAAATATTTTTACATACACTTCAGAATAAAGGCAAAAATAATTTCACAGTAGAATGAGTCAGCAATTCTGAGATGGTTTAATGTGCATTCCAGATGCATCCAAGGATGGAATTTACGTATATCACTGTCAAAGAAAGTGCCAAAGTATATCACTATCAAAGAAAACAATCAGAGATATGAAAAGGTAGGCTAGAATGAACCCTACATTGTGGATTCAATTGAAAAGTATAATTTTGACTTCATGTTTTTTAATGTAGATATATAGATATAGAAATAGAAATAAAATATGCGTATGATTATATACATATATACATAAATGCATATATTCATGTATATGTATCTATATATTTTCATATGCATGAATAGTATGTAGATATAAAAATTTCCTAGTTCTGTCTGCTGATGGGGCCAGAAAAAGTGACACTCCAATAGCAAAAAGCAAAATTAATACCTAGATCTTGGTTTCTAAATACCATTTCCCAATCAAATGAACCAGGGGTCCTTGGAGAAAGGCTGATTTTAAGAACTGGGGCAGGAAACATACAATATGAATGTAGAACATCTTCTGATTCTGGAAAGTAAGCAAGCACTCAGAAAGAAAAAAAAAAGCACAATGTTACAAGTTTGTCAAAGACATGAATTGATTGAAGGAACTCCTGATGACCAAATATAGAAAAACTTGAACAATGAAATCAATAAAGTAGTATTGGATTATAACCCAGACCATGAGTCTATAATGTTACAAATAAATGACTGAATACATAAATGTAGAACAAACTAACCTTCAGTGCAGAGGAATTCAAAATAATTTGTGTAGCTACTGAGCCTCCAAGAAAGTGTAACAAACTTCCTACTCCTTAAATATGGGCCATGCACAGTAACTTCTTTCAAGGAAGTAGAATATAAAGATGGAAATAAAGAGTAACTTTACAGCAAGAAATCTGACAAATATTACCTCAGGCAAGGGATCAAGGTTAATAACACTTGACAATGATATGACCAAAGATACTTTACCTCTGGGGTTTCCTTCCAAGAACTCATAAATGTAGCCTGCTCATGAGAGAAACATTGGACAAATCTTAATTTGAGGGACATTCTACAGAATATTTTACTAGTTCTCCTCAAAACTCACAAGGCCATCAAAAAAGAAATTATGAGAAACTGTCACTGTCAAGAGAAGCTTTAAGATACATAATAAATGTAATATGGTCTTTTTGGTGGAATCTTGGAAAAGGCATTAGGTAAAATAAATCTGAATGAAGTATGGAATTTATTTAATATAATGTTTGATTTGTTCATTGATTATAACAAATGCACCATATCATTGTTAGATGTTAATAACTGGGAAAATTGGATGAGTTGCTTATGGTGAAAGATGGATAAATGGGCAAGAGTAATGGTATGCTCTAAAACTGGGCATGGTGATGGTTGCACAATTTCATATATTAACCAAATGCAATGAATTGTACAGATTATGGGTGATTTTTATGGTAAACAATATTTCAATAAGGCTATTTAAAAATGAATTGCTTGGTATATTGCCAAAATGAGTATACTATAAAATTTTTTTTAAACACTGGAAATTTTGTAGTTCTAATTACCATAGCAGGACCACACACAGTGCCATCTTGTACAAATGTATCATCTCTATCCTCAGGTGTTTCATATGTTGTCCATGTATTTTTAATGGCCTTTTCTTTGCTTCGATATGTAGATACACACATTTCCTCTCGGACATGTGAGTAAATCACAGACAAATTTGCACGTGATACTAATGCCTTGTGTGGCCACGCACAGACTAATTTTCCACATAGAAGATTACTAGAAGCATAAGGAAGGAAAAAATCATCTTATTATTTACTGAAATAACATAGATTGCTGATGTACCTAAGTTTAAAAAAAAGTGTTTTACTAACAACTAATTTTACTAAATTAACTTACTAACTTAACTCCAGTTTTCAACAATTTTCTCTCAGAAAACATTTTTGAGCACACTGATTTATGTATGATGTGACATTTTTTGTTTTGTGAGGCTATGTGCCAAGGGAAAAATTAAAATTTGAAATCTGACAGCCTGGTCTGTCTTATATTAGTTTCTGAAATTTGAGCTAGTCTTCAATTATTTCTAGTAAATTATAACTAGTCTTCAATTATTTCATTAGTAAAATAGAATAAATAATTATTACTACAAACATCATTGTTGTAAAATTATCAGCACTGAACACATATAATTTGTAGCCAATGGGTACAGCTCAGATCATAAAAAAAAGAAATCTGTGATAAATTGTCATATATTCTAGGACCTTAGCAACATTTAACCTATATCCCAAACAAAACTACAAATTTCTAAATACATACCTAAAACTACAAAAGTCTCGGCCACAGTTTCCATATCTATCTGCTCTTGAATTTATTTCATCATAACAAGCAAATGAACCACCTCTAGAAGCTAAAAGAAAAAAAAACTTAAGTAAATTAAAGTACATAATTCCAATAATCATTGTAGAAATAATAAGCTGATTTTGGAAATTATAATGAGATACTTAAGGAGGTTTATAATTAATTAGAATTAAAAAGTTGCTGAGGTAGATCTAGGATTAAAAAGAGAGCTTCTCATTTTAAGCTTGGTAGACTTTGTTTCATATCAAACAGAAAATAAACAGCAACATTATTCATATGGCATTATATTATTAGAAATATAATAATTGGAAGTATTGTCCTCTCTTTGCCCTCTGAATTGTTTTTCTTCCTTAGCTGACTACCCAATGTGAAAATATAGTTTGTGTTAGTTCAAACAAAACGGGAGCAAAAGAGTATCTATGATTCAATACTGATAAGAAACTCAAGGAGTATTTTTCTGAACTCTTCTTCAACACTAAAGCCCTCATTTCTGTTCCCTTTATCCTAACAATCACACACACACAAAAATTAAGGGGGTCCAGTCTGAAATGGCCACTTAGGAAGGCCATGAACTCCCCTCCTTGCTCACTCCAAATCTATACCTATTTATAAATTCTTCCTAAAAAGCTAAGTAATTACTAAATGGCTTCTGCACAATGAAAAGACAGAAAGACCACACAGAGAACTGCAACAGAGATGGAGACAATGTAACAGAGGAAACCCTCACCCCTGATGTTACAGTGGGAAGGGATAGGATTTAGGGACCATGAGCAGATTCATCTGCCCTGAATCATAGGGAAAAAAAGTTGCAGTTTAAAAGAGCAACTAGAATTTAAGGGATCCAGCCTTAGAACTCCAAATGCTGGGAGTACTGCTGGTACTCTACAGGTCAGAGTGGCTGCTGAACACCACAGTTTACATATCCCCTCCTCCTTGATAGCAGAGACAAGGGCAGGGTCCTGATGCTACAGCTAGTCAGCTGCTTCAGTGAACCCTGGGTTCCTAGCCTGTACCAGCCCAGGACACTGTGAGCACAGAAAAAAAAAAAAAAGCCGTGGTTTAAAAGAGCAACTAGAATATAAAGGAATGAGGAAGGAGGAAAATGGTAGAAGAGTAAGGGTATTGATTCATCTGGTCCCCCAAACTTACCTAGGTAACTTTCAAAACATCCTGAACACCTACAAATTCAACTTGAGATGTAAACAGAGAACAGTTGGAATGCTACAGAGAGAAAAGTGATAGCTTCTGACAAGGTAGGAAGGTGGAGAAAAGGAAGATAAATGGGGGTGGAGGAGGGAGCCATGGAAAGCTGCTGTAGGAAAGCAGGGCAGCAGAATATCAGGAACTTTAATACCTCAAAGAGTCTTCCCTGACTGAATGCTCAGTGGGAAAATAGAGCAGAATCACAGGGGAGCCAGAGAAGCCTCAATATTCCCGGAGACACATAAGAATAGGGGAAACCAGGAGAATGCTCACTGCAAATTGTGGTCCCATCTGGTAAAAGACTGGAATGCTGCAACCCTCCAGGGCATCTGGGAGAAGCCAGCCAGGTGTGTGTCCAACACCGGAGTTATCTTTACCTAGAGCCTGGCACAGAGGGATGCAGGCTGTCTTCTGGTTCCCTTCAGCAGAGGCAGACCCCGTGGGGACAAAAGACAGTGAAAACTTTCCTGCCACTAGGCACCCTTCAATTTGTACAAAGCAGTGCTCCCATGCCTGCCCCCAGGAAGATCTGAGCCAGTGTGCACTGAGAGTGGTTCAGTACACGTGATGGTGTCCAGCCCCAGAGCCAAGAGCCAAGAGCTCCCCCGTGTACTGAACTGCAATCTCTCAGTGCACACTGGCCTAGATCCTCCTGGGGGCAGGCAGGGAGTACTGATTTGTACAAATTGAATGCCGCCTACTGGTGGGAGAGCTTTCGCTGTCTTCTGCCCTCCCAGGTTCTGCCTCTCCCAGAGGGGACAGAGGATAGCCCACTCCTGTATGCTGCTGGACTCTCAGGGCAGAGAGAGCTCAGCTGCTGGACTTCAAAACTAGTCTGCCTCTCCCAGATGCCCTTGGGGGGTTGTTGCCTTCTAGCCATTTGCCAGGACCTAGGAAGCTTAAGTCCCACAATTGGATCATTGTTTGCTAGTGAGCTTTCTCCCTGGCGCCCCTATTCTTACTTTGTCTCTGGGAATATTGAGACTGCACTGCCCCTCCTGCAAGTCTGCCCTATTTCCCCACTGAGCAGTTTTCAGGCAGGGAAGACTCTCTCAGGAGCAGATTTTCAAAGTTCCTGATTATGCCCTGCACTGCTCCCTTGCAGTTGCTTACTGAGGCTCCCTCCCCTTGCCATTTATCTTCTGATATATCCCCTCAGCTTCTTTTCAGATTCCTTCCTTGTAGGAAGTGATCACTTTTCTCTCTGCAGCATCCCAACTGCTGTCTCTTTACATCTCGTTGAATTCATAGGTGTTCAGGATGGTTTGAAAACTATCTAGATAAATTTGGGGGACCAAATGAAATGAGGACCCTTATTCTTCTGACATGCTTCTTGCCATCTTGCCTCTCCCAATCGCATATTATCCTTTTGTCATTAATAATTTTACCTTAAATACTATTCTCACTGATTTATATTGCTATACCAACTTGCTCTTTGAAATTTAGACTTGCCTAGTATATGTTTTTTCATCCCTTATTCTCAATCTTTGTTTTTAGTTGGTATCTTATAAACAGCCTTCATATGGGACACAATAATGGAGTTTGCTATGCATATATGTTTAACATATGATGGTGATACAGGAGAGGTAGGTTCTTATCTCAGAGTTGAAGAATGAATATCGTGGGCAATGGAGAGTGAGTAAAGCAACAGAAGTTTATTAAGCAAAGATAACAGGGAAAGCTCTCAGGAGTGAGAGGGGTCCTGAAAGGGTTGCCACTGAAGGCTTTTTGGCAGGCCTTTTATTGAGAACCTAACCAGTGAGCCCATGGTCTTGAGATTTTTTGTGCTTTCTTGAGTGATTGGCATATGGCTGACTTTGGGTCTGGTGAGTTTCTGTGACTACTTGGCAAGCATCACAGGGAGATATTTTTAACTCTGCTCACTCATACAGCCATTCTGCACTGGAAAAAATGACTAAAAGAATTCACCACAAAAGAAAGAACCAGAAGTAATACTCTGCCACAGACCTACTTGATATGGATTTAAGTAGCATGTCAGAGATACAATTCAGAAGTACAATTATAAAATTATTGGTAGCTCTGGAAAAAAGTATAAAAGACTCTAGAAATTCTCTTACTGCAGAACTGAACTCTAATCAGGCCAAAATTAAAAATACTTTAAGGTGCAATCTAAAGTGGATTCTCTTACTGTTAGGGTTAATGAGGTGGAAGAGAGAGTGAGTGACATAGAAAATAAGTTGATAGGGATCCCTGGGTGGCGCAGCGGTTTGGCACCTGCCTTTGGCCCAGGGCGTGATCCTGGAGACCCGGGATCGAATCCCACATCGGGCTCCCGGTGCATGGAGCCTGCTTCTCCCTCTGCCTGTGTCTCTGCCTCTCTCTCTCTCTCTGTCTATCATGAATAAATAAACAAAATCTTTAAAAAAAAAAAAAAGAAAATAAGTTGATAGTAAGAAAGCTGAGGAAAAAAGAGAAAAACAAGAACCCATGAGGAATGGCTTTGGAAAATAAATGATAGCTTGAGAAGGAAGAATATATGTCTAATTGGGATTCCAGAAGATGGGGGGAGAAAGAGAGAGACAGAGACAGAGACGACCACAAAATATATATGAACAAATCATTGCTAGGAACTTCCTTCATATGGGGAAGGAAACAGGTATTCATATCCAAGACATAGAGAGGACACCCATCCCAAAATCAACAAAAAATGACCAACACCGCAACATATAATACTGATGCTTGCAAATTTCAAAGTTAAAGAGAAAAATCTAAAAGCAGCTGAAGGCAAGAAATTCTTAACTTATATGGGGAGAAATACCAGATGAACAGCAGACCTCTCCACAGAGATCTGGCAGGCCAGAAAGGGCTGGCATGATATATGCAGAGTATTAAATGAGAAAAACATACATCCAAGAACACTTTATCCAGCAAGGCTGTCATTCAGAATAGAAAGAGAGATGAAGACCTTCCAAGATAGAAACTGAAAGAATATGTGACCATCAAATCAGTTCTGCAAGAAATATTAAGGGGGACCCTGTAAGAGGATGGAGCCCAAAGAAACAATCCACAGAAACAGGGACTGTATAGGTAATACTACAACATTAAATTCATATCTTTCAATCGTTACTCTGAACATGAATGGGCTAAATAACCCCATCAAAAGATGTAGGGTATCTCACTGGATAAAAAACCAAGACCCATTTATTTACTGTCTACAAGAGACAAATTTTAGACCTAAGAACATCTCCAGACTGAAAATGAGGGAATAGAGAACCACTTACCATTCAAATGGTCCTCAAAAGAAAGCTGAGGTAGCATTCTTCATATCAGATAAATTAGAGTTTATACCAATGACTGTAGTAAGAGATGAAGTGGGACACTATATCATACTTAAAGGGGCTATCCAACAAGAAGAACTAACAATCATGAAGACTTATGCCCCTAATCTGAGAGCAGCCAAGTATATCAATGAATTAATAACCCAATTAAAGAGATACAAAGATAATACTACATTAATAGTAGGACACTTCAACATGGCACTCTCAGCAAAAGACAGATATTCTAAGCAGAATGTCATGAAAGAAACAAGGGTCTTGAATGATACACTGGACCAAATATATTTCACAAATATATACAGAACAATCCATCGTAATGCAACAGAACACACATTCTTCTCATCTGCACAAAACCTTCTCTAGAGTAGACCACATATTGTGCCACAAATCAGCTCTGAGCAGATATAAAAAGATTGGGAATATCCCCTGCATATTTTCAGACCAAAATGCTTTGAAACTAGAACTCAATCACAAGAAGAAATTTAGAAGAAACACAAAACAGGGGATCCCTGGGTGGCTCAGCGGTTTGGCGCCTGCCTTTGGCCCAGGGCACGATCCTGGAGACCCGGGATCGAGTCCCGCGTGGGGGTCCCAGCATGGAGCCTGCTTCTCCCTCCTTCTATGTCTCTGCCTCTCTCTCTCTCTCTCTCTCTCTCTCTCTCTATCATAAATAAATAAATAAATCTTTAAAAAAAAGAAAAAAGAAACACAGAACACGTAGAGGTTAAAGAGTATCCAATGAAAAGATGAATGGGTCAAGCAGAAAATTAGAGAAGAATTTAAAGATCCATGAAAACTAATGAAAATTAAAGTAAAACTGTTCAAAATCTTTTTGGAATACAGCAAAAGTGGTCCTAAGAGTGAAATACATAGCAATACAATCCTCTCTCAAAAAATTGGAAAAAACTCAATATACAAGCTAACCATGCAGCTAAGGGAACTGTAGGAAGAACAGCAAATAAAGCCAAAACCAAGCAGAAGAAGACAGATAATAAAGATTTGAGCAGAGATCAATAAAGTGGAGACCAAAAGAACTGTAAAACAGATCAACAAAACCAGAAGATGGTTCTTTGAAAGAATTAATAAGATAGATAAATCCCTAGCCAGCCTTACTAAAAAGAAAAAAAGACTAGAATTAATAAAATCACAAACAAAAGAAAGATCACAATCAATACCAAGGAAATACAAATGATTTTAAAAATGTATTATAGGCAACTATATGCCAACAAATTAGGCAGTTGGAAGAAATGGATGCATTCCTGGGAAGCCTATAAGTTACCAAAATGGAAATAGAAAATCTGAACAGATCAATAACTGGTAAGAAAATTGAAGCAGTCATCAAAAACCCCCTAAGACACAAAAGTCCAGGGCCAGATGGCTTCCCAGGAGAATTCTACCAAACATTTAAGGAAGAAATAATACATATTCTACTAAAGCTATTTGAAAAGAGAGAAATGGAGGTAATACTCCCAAACTCATTCTATGAGGCCAGAATTACCTTGATCCCAAAACCAGACACCCCACCATAAGACACCCATTCATAAAGGAGAATTACATATGAAGATCCCTGATGAACATGTATGCAAAAATTCTCACTAAGATACTAGCCAATAGGATCCAACAGTACATTGAGAGGATTATTCACCATGACCAAGTGGAATTTATTGCTGGGATGGAAAGGTGGTTCAACATTCATTAAACAATCAATGTGATAGATCACATTAATAAAAGAAAAGACAAGAGTCATATGGCCCTCTCAATAGTTGCAGAGAACTCGTCTGACAAAATACAGCATCCATTCCTGATTAAAACTCTTCAAAGTGTAGAGATAGAGGGAACATATCTCAATATCATAAAAGCCATATTTGAAAAGCCCACAGCAAACATCATTCTCAATGGGGAAAAACTGAAGGCTTTTCCCCTAAGCTCAGGACCATGATGGGGATGTCCACTCTCACCACTGTTACTCAACATAGTCCTAGAAGTCCTGGCCTCAGCAATCAGACAACAACAACAACAACAAAAATAAAGTGCATTCAAAATGGCAAAGAAGAAGTCAAGCTCTCCCTATTCATAGATGACATGATACTATATATAGAAATCCCAAAAGACTCCACCCCAAAATTACAAGAACGTGTACAGCAATTCAGCAATGCGGCAGGTTACAAAATCAATCCACAGAAATCAGTAGCATTTCCATACACTAATAATGAGACTGAAGAAACTAAGGAATCAATCCATTTATAATCACACCCAAAACCATAAGATATCTAGGAATAAACCTAACCAAAGAGTTAAAGGATCTATACCCTAAAAACTACAGAATATTTATGAAAGAAATCAAAGAATATATAAAGAGATGAAAAGACATTCCATACTCATGGATTGGAAGAATATTGTGAAAATGTCTATGCTACCCAGAGCAATTTATACATTCAATGCAATCCCTATCAAAATACCATGGACTTTCTTCACAGTTGGAACAAATAATCTTAAGATTTGTATGAAATCAGAAAAGACCCCAAATAGCCAGAGGAATGTTGAAATAGAAAACCAAAGCTAGGGGCATCACAATGCCTGACTTCAAGCTGTATTACAAAACTCTGATCATCAATACAGTATGGTACCTACACAAAAACAGACACATAGGTCATGGAACAGAATAGAAAATTCAGAAATTAACCCTCAACTCTATGGCCAACTCATCTTTGACAAAGCAGGTAAGAGTATCCACTGCAAAAAGGACAATCTCTTCAATAAATGGTATTAGGAAAATTGGACAGCCACATGGAGAAGAATGAAACTGTACCATTCTCTTATACCATACACAAAGATAAACTCAAAATGGATGAAAGATCTAAATTATGTGAGACAAGAATCCGTCAAAATCCTAGAGGAGAACACAGGCAACAACCTCTTAAGAACTTGGCCACAGCAACTTCTTGCAACACACATCTATGAAGGCAAGGGAAACAAGAGCAAAAATGAACTATTGGGACTTCATCAAGATAAAGAGCTTCTCTGCACAGCGAAGGAAACAGCCAGTCAACAAAACTAAAAGACAGCCTACAGAATGGGAGAAGATATTCACAAATGACATATCAGATAAAGGGCTAGTATCCAAGATCTGTAAAGAATGTATCAAACTCAACACCCAAGAAACAGACAATCTAGTCATGAAATGGGCAGAAGACATGAACAGACATTTCTCCAAAGAAGACCTACACATGGCCATTGGCACATGAAAAAATGCTCCACATCACTTGCCACCAGGGAAATGCAAATCAAAACCACAATGAGATGCCACCTCACACCAGTGAGAATGGCGAAAATTAACAAGACAGGAAACAACAAATGTTGGCAAGGATGTGGAGAAAGGGGAACCCTCTTGCACTGTTGTGGGAATGCAAGCTGGTACAGCCACTCTAGAAAACAGTATGGAGGTTCCTCAAGAAGTTAAAAATGGAGCTACCCTATGACCCAGCAATTGCACTACTGCATATTTACCCCAAAGATACAGATGTCATGAAACAATAGGACACTGCACTCCAATGTTTTATAGCAGCAATGTCCACGATTGCCAAACCATGGAAGGAGCCATGATGTCCTTCAACAGATGAATAGATAAAGAAGATGTGGTATATATATGCAATGGAATATTACTCAACTATCAGAAAGGACGAATATCTACCATTTGCTCTGATGTGGATGGAACTGGCGAGTACTATGCTAACTGAAATAAGTCAATTGAAGAAAGACCATCATCATATGGTTTCCCTCATATGGGGAATATAAGAAACAGTGAAAGGGACTATAAAGGAAAGGAGGAAAACTGAGTGGAGAAAAAATTGAGAAGAAGACAGATAATGAGAGATTCCTAATTTTGGGAAACAGAAAGAGTTGCAGAAGGGGCAAATGGGATGGGATGGGATGGGGTGACTGGGTGATGGCACTAAGGAGGGCCCTTGATGGGATGAGCACTGGGTGTTATACTATATGTTGGCAAATTCAATGTAAATATAAAAATTAATTATGGACAGGAGAGGACCCTCAGTTCCTTATTTGGCTTACCACCTCAGTGACCCCCATGATCCTAGTCCACACCATCACCAGCAATCCTTCCAAGGTGGCTCAAGCACTATGCACACCAAGACACCTCCAGTCAGTGCTCACTACAGCTCCAGCCCTCTTGCCAATGTGACACAGATGCAAAGCACCCAGAGAACATACCAGGCCACCTTGGCTATAGATAGCTTGCCAGAACATCCGCAGCTCAGAAAGCTCTGGGGCCTCCCAGCTCACATTTGTTTCAGCTCCAGCCACTGCATAAGAGCAACTCCTGCACAAAGTGCCCAGGTAATGCCCAGCCCATGCCTTGCCTTGCTCCAGCTATCCTGCAAGAATACCATCTGCATGGAGTAACCAGGGACAACATGGCCTACACCAACCTTAGCTTCAGCTATCTTGCCATGGTGCCTTCTGTGCACAGAGCCCTGGGACCCCTCCATTTGCGTCCATTCCAACTTGCAAGAACAAACTCCAAGGTTGATTAGAGGAAGGAAGGAAGAAAGATAAGAGTAGAAATAAATGAAAAAATAATTTAAAAAACAATGAAATAAAGAGCTGGTTGGTTCTTTGAAAAGATAAAAAAATTGATAAAACTTCAGTCAGACCCATTGAGAAAAAAGAGGGCTCAAATACATAAAGGGAGAATTAAAAGATGAGAAGTAACAATTGGCACCACAGAAATACAAAAATTATAAGAAACTACTATGAAAAATTACAGGACAACCTAGAAAAAAACACATAAATTCCTAGAAACATAAAATCTATCAAAACTGAATTAAGAAGAAATAGAAATATGGTCATCTCATTAGATGCAGAAAAGGTATCTGAAAAAGTAAAACATCCATTCCTGATAAAAACCCTCCGCAAAGTGGATTTAGAGGGAAAATACCCCAATACAATTAATGTCATATGTGAAAAACCCACAGCTAACATCATATCCAATGGTGAAAAACTGAGTAATTTTCCTCAAGATCAGGAATAAAACAGGAATGTCCCACTCTCACCACTTTTATTCAACAGATTCCTAGAAATTCTAGTCACAGCAATTAGTCCTGGAGAAGCAGGAACTTTAAAACTCCGCCCCAGATTCTTCCGGATCAGAAAGGTGCTTAGCAGGGAGCTCGCGCAGGACGGCAGGAGGGGCAGTGGAGCCCCCAGGTTGCCGGGGTCACTAACAGAGGAGGTGCGCCCAGGGGGAGAGGGCGCCACAGACCCCAGGCCAAGCGCGGTCAAGGGCTGGAGCGCGCCCGGCGGGGCCTGGGGAGCAGCTCAGGCCGCGGCTCCGGGTGGAGGGTCTGGGCCCTGCTGCCTTCGGGAGCCGCGGCCCCAGAGCGCGATTCCAGCAGCACAGGCCCCGGATCCCAGGGCGATGGGGGACACCGCCCAGGATCCTGCGCTCTCCCCGGGACAGCGAGGACTCTCCTGCCGCCCGGCGCCCCCAAGCTGTGGTCAGCTTTTTTTGGAAAAAAGAATAAAGGATTCAAGAGATTTCATGATTGCAGAATTTAGATCTAATCAGGCTGAAATTAAAAATCAATTAAATGAGATGCAAACCAAAATGGAGGTCCTAATGATGAGGGTTAATGAGGTACGAAAGAGTAACATAGAAGACAAGTTGATGGCAAGGAAGGAAGCTGAGGAAAAAAGAGAAAAACAATAAAGACCATGAGGAGAGATTAAGGGAAATGAATGACAGCCTCAGAAGGAAAAATCTATGTTTAACTGGGGTTTCAGAGGGTGCTGAGAGGGACAGAGGACCAGAAGGCATATTTGAACAAATCATAGCTGAGAACTTTCCTAACCTGGGAAGGGAAACAGGCATTCATATCCAGGAAATAGAGAGCTTCCCCCCAAATCAATAAAAACCATTCAACACCTCCATATTTAATAGAGAAACTTCCAAATTCCAAAGATAAAGAGGAAATCCTTACAGCAGCAAAAGAGACAAGACATCCCTAACATTTATGGGGAGAAATCTTAGGTTAACAGCAGCCTCTCCACAGAGACCTGGGAGGCCAGAAAGGGCTGGCAGGATATATTCAGGGTCCTAAATGAGAAGAACACGCAGCCAAGAATACTCTATCCAGCAAGGCTCTCATTCAGAATGGAAGGAGAGAGAAAGAGCTTCCAAGATGATCAGAAACTGAAAGAATATGTGACCACCAAACCAGCTCTGCAAGAAATATTAATGGGGACTCTGTAAAAGAAAGAGGACCCCCAAAGAAATAATTCACAAAAACAGGGACTGAATAGGTATTATGATGACACTAAATTCATATCTTTCAATAGTAACTGAACATAAATGGGCTTAATGATCCCATTAAAAGATCCAGGGTTTCAGACTGGATAAAAAAGCGAGATCCATCTCTTCGCTGTCTAGAAGAGACTCATTTTAGACCTAAGGACACCTACAGCCTGAAAATAAAAGGTTGGAGAAAAATCCACCATCCAAATGGTCCTCAAAAGAATGCTGGGGTAGTAATCCTCATATCAGATAAATTAAAGTTTATCCCAAAGACTGTAGTAAGAGATGAAGAGGGACACTATATCATACTTAATGGATCTATCCAACAAGAGGACCTAACAATCATCAATATATATGCCCCGAATGTGGGAGCTGCCAAGTATATCAATCAATTAATAACCAAAGTTAAAACATACTTAGATAATAATACACTTATACTTGGTGACTTCAGTGTAGCGCTTTCTACAATCGATAGGTCTTCTAAGCACAACATCTCCAAAGAAACTAGAGCTTTAAATGACACAGTGGACCAGATGGATTTCACAGATATTTACAGAACTTTACATCCAAATGCAACTGAATACACATTCTTCTCAAATGCACATGGAACTGTCTCCAGAATAGACCACATACTGGTTCACAAATCAGGTCTCAACCAATACCAAAAGATTGGGATTGTCCCCTGCATATTTTCAGACCATAATGCTTTGAAACTAGAACTAAATCACAAGAAGAAATTTGGAAGAAACCAACCATGCAGAGGTTAAAGATCATCCTGCTAAAAGATGAAAAGGTCACCAGGAAATTTGAGAAGAATTAAAAAGATTCATGGAAACTAATGAGGATGAAGATACAACCGTTCAAAATCTTTGGGATACAGCAAAAGCAGTCCTGAGAAGGAACTATGTCGCAATACAAGCATCCCTCAAAAAATTGGAAAAAACTCAAATACACAAGCTAACCCTGCACCTAAAGGAACTGGAGAAGGAATAGCAAATAAAACCTACACCCAGCAGAAGAAGAGAGTTAATAAAGATTCTAGCAGAACTCAGTGAAATAGAGACCAGAAGAACTGTAGAACAGATCAACAGAACCAGAAGTTGGTTCTTTAAAAGAATAAGTTAGATAGACCATTAGCCAACCTTATTAAAAACAAAAGAGAAAAGACTCTAATTAATAAAATCACGAATGAAAAACGAGAAATCATAACAAATACTAAGGAAATACAAATGATTTTAAAAACATATTATGAGCAACTATATGCCAGTAAATTAGGCAATCTAGAAGAAATGGACGCATATCTGGAAAACCACAAACTACCAAAACTGGAACAGGAAGAAATAGAAAACCTGAACAGGCCAATAACCAGGGAGGATATTGAAGCAGTTACCAAAAACCTCCCAAGACACAAAGGTCCAGGGCCAGATGGCTTCCCAGGGGAATTCTATCCAATGTTTAAAGAAGAAACAATATCTATTCTACTAAAGCTGTTCTGAAAGATAGAAAGGGATGGAATACTTCCAAACTTGTTTTATGAGGCCAGCATCACCTTAATTCCAAAACCAAAGACCCCACCAAAAAGGAGAATTAGACACCAATATCCGTGATGAACACAGATGCAGAAATTCTCAAGAAGATACTAGCCAATAGTATCCAACAGTACATTAAGATTATTCACCCTGACCAAGTGGGATTTATCCCTGGGATGCAAGGCTGATTCAACACTCGTAAAGCAATCAACAGGATAGATCATATCAACAAGAGAAAAAACAAGAACCATATGATCCTTCAATAGATGCAGAGAAAGCATTTCACAAAATACAGCATCCATTCCTGATCAAAACTCTTCAGAGTGTAGGGATAGAGGGAACATTCCTCAGCATCTTAAAAGCCATCTACAAAAAGCCCACAGCCCATTTCATTGTCAATGGGGAAACACTGGGAGCCTTTCCCCTAAGATCAGGAACATGACAGGCATGTCCACTCTCACCATTGCTATTCAACATAGTACTAGGAGTCCTAGCCTCAGCAATCAGGCAACAAAAAGAAATAAAAGGCATTCAAATGGGCAAAGAAGTCAAACTCTCCCTCTTTACAGATGATTTGATACTGTACATAAAAAAACCCCAAAATACTCCACCCCAAGATTGCTAGAAGTCATACAGCAATTTGGCAATGTGGCAGGATACAAAACCAATGCCCAGAAATCAGTGGCATTTCTGTACACTAACAATGAGACTGAAGAAAGAGAAATTAAGGAGTCAATCCCATTTACAATTGCATCCCAAAGTGTAAGATACCTAGAAATAAACCTAACCAAAATGGTAAAGGGGCTATACCCTAAAAACTACAGAACGCTTCTGAAAGAAATTGAGGAAGACACAAAGAGATGGAAAAATATCCCATGCTCCTGGATTGGAAGATTAATATTGTGAAAATGTCAATGCTACTCAGGGCAATTTACACATTTAATGCAATCCCTATCAAACTACGATGGACTTTCTTAGAGAGTTGGAACAAATTATCTTAAGATTTGTGTGGAATCAGAAAGGACCCCGAATATCCAGGGGAATATTGAAAAAGGAAACCAGAGCTGGGGGCATCACAATGCCGGATTTCAAGTTGTACTACAAAGCTGCGATCATCAAGACATATGGTACTGACATAAAAACAGACACATAGATCAATGGAACAGAATAGAGAACCCAGAAATGGGCCCTAAACTCTATGGCCAACTAATATTTGACAAAGCAGGAAAGATGATCCACTGGAAAAATGACAGTCTCTTCAATAAATGGTGCTGGGAAAATTGGACATCCATATGAAGAAGAATGAAACTAGACCATTCTCTTACACCATACACAAAGATAAACTGAAAATGGATGAAAGATCTAAATGAGACAAGAATCCATCAAAATCTTAGAGGAGAACTCAGGAACACCCTTTTGAACTTGGCCACAGTAACTTCTTGCAAGATACATATTGCAAGATACTATTGGGACTTAATCAAGATAAAAAGCTTCTGCACAGCAAAAGAAACAGTCAACAAAATTAAAAGACAAACTACATAATGGGAGAAGATTTTTGCAAATGACATATCAGATAAAGGGCTAGTATTCAAGATCTATAAAGAACTTATTATACTCAACAGCAAAGAGACAAACAATCCAATCATGAAATGGGCAAAAGACATGAGCAGACATTTCACCAAAGGAGACATAGACATGGCCAACAAGCACATGAGAAAACGCCTAGCATCACTTGTCATTAGGGAAATATAATCAAAACCACAATGAGATACCACCTCACACCAGTGAGTATGGGGAAAATTAACAAGACAGGAAACAACACATGTTGGAGAGGATGTGGAGAAAGGGGAACCTTCTTGCACTGTTGGTGGGAATGTGAACTGGTACAGCCACTCTGGAAAACTGTGTGGAGGTTCCTCAAAGAGTTAAAAATAGAACTACCCTATGACCCAGCAATTGCACTGCTGGGGTTTTACCCCAAAGATACAGATGCAGTGAAATGGCAGGACACCTGCACCCGGATGTTTATAGCAACAATGTCCACAATCGCCAAATTGTGGAAGGAGCCTTGGTGTCCTTCAAAAGCTGAATTGATAAAGAAGATGTGGTCTATATATACAACGGAATATTACTCAGCCATTAGAAATAACAAATACCCACCATTTGCTTCAACGTGGATAGAACTGGAGGGTATTATGCTGAGTGAAGTAAGTCAATCGGAGAAGGACAAACATTATATGGTCTCATTCATTTGGGGAATATAAAAATAGTGAAAGGGAATAAAGGGGAAAGGAGAGAAAATGAGTGGGAAATATCAGTGAGGGTGACAGAACATGAGAGACACCTAACTCTGGGAAATGAACAAGGGGTAGGAAAGGGAGATGGGCAGGGGGATGGTGTGACTGGGTGTTCGGCACTGAGGGGGGCACTTGATGGGATAAGAATTGGGTGTTATGCAATATGTTGGCAAATTGAACTCCAATAAAAAAATATACAGAAAAAAAAAGAATGCCAAAAAAAAGAGAAAAGAAATAAAAAGTATTTAAATTAGTAAGGGAGAAGTAAAACTCTCACTATTTGCAGAGGACAGGATACTGCATATAGAAAACACTAAAAGCTCTACCAAAAAACTACTAGAAGTAATAAATGAATTAAGAAAAGTTGCATGATAGAAAAATTAATACACAAAATTTGGTTGCACTTGTGTATATTAATAACAGAGTAGCAGAAAGAAAAATTAAGAAAATCATCCATTTATAATTGCACCAGAAATAACAAAATACCTAGGAATAAACTTAAGCAAGAAAGTGAAAGATCTATACTCTGAAAACTAAAAACATTGATGAAAGAAGTTGAAGATGACACAAATTAATGGAAATATATTCCATGCTCATGGATTGGAAAATCTTCAAACTGTCCAAAGCAACCTACAGATTCAATGTAATCACTATCAAAATACAACAGATTTTTTCACAGCACTATAACAAATAATATTAAAATTTTTATGGAACCCTGAAAGACCTCAAATAGACAAAGCAATGTTGAGAAAGAAAAAGAAAAGTGGATATATCACAATCCCAGATTTCAAAATATGCAGCTAAACTATAGTAATCCAAAGAGTATGGTACTGGAACAAAAATAGCTCAATAGAACATAATAGAGAGGTCAGAAATAAACCAGAAATGACACTTATGTTGTCATTTATTCTAAGACAAAGGAGGCAAGAATATATACTGGGGAAATGACAGTGTCTTCAATAGTATTGGAAAAACTGGGCAGCTACATGAAAGAGAATAAAAATGAAAATGAAAAAGAAAATAAAAATAAAAAACCTTTTCACACTATACACAAAAATAATCTCAAAACGCATTTAAAGACCTAAGTATAAAGTACAAATCCATAACAGTCCTATAAGAAAACACAGGCAGTCATTTTTTTGACATTGGTCATAGCAACATTTTTCTAGATATGTCTCTTCTAGGCAAGGGAAACAAAGCAAAAATAAACTATTAGAACCACATCCAAATAAAAAGCTTTTGCATTATGAAGAAAACCATCACCAAAGCAAAACAGGAACCTACTAAATAAGAGAAGGTATTTGCAAATGATATACCCAATAAGGTGTTAATATTAAAATTCTGTAAAGAATTTCTATAACTCAACATAAAAAAATCCAATTAATAAAAGTGAGCAGAGGACCTAAATAGACATTTTCCAAAGAAGACATGCAGATGGCCAACAGATACCTGAAAAGAAAATCATCAGGAAAAGGTAAATAAAAAGCAAAATGAGATATCACTTTACACTCCTCAGAATGGCTAAAATAAAAAAGACAATAAAGTGTTGGCAAGGATGTAGAGAAAAAGGAACCCTTATGCACCTTTGGTGGGAATGTAAATTGGTATAGCCCCTGTGGAAAACAGCATGGAGGTTCCTTGAAAAAATAAAAATAGAAATGTCATATGATCCAGTAGTTCCACCAGTGGGTATTTACTCAAAGAAAACAAATAGAAAAAAAAATTGAAAAGGTATATGCACCTCTATGTTTACTGCAGCATTATTTATAGTAGCCAAAATATGGAAGGAACCCAAGTGTCCATCAATAGATGAATGGTTAAAGAAGGTATGGTACACATATACAGTGGAATATTACTCAGCCATAAAAAATAATGAGATCTTGGCATTGGTGACAACATTTATGGACCAAAGGGTAGTATACTAAGTGACATAAATCAGACAGAGACAGACAAATATGTATGATTTCACTTATATATGGAATCTAAGAAACAAAACATATGAACAAACAAAAGGCAGGAAGAGACACATATATACAAAGAACAAACCGATCGTTGCTGATGTTGTGAGGGGGAGATGGGAAAATGGCTTGAAGAATATGGGAGACACAAGCTTCCAGTTATGGAATGAATAAATCATGGGGATAAAAGGTACAGCATAGGAAAAACAGCTGATATTGTAATAGCATTGTATGGTGAGAGATGGTAGCTACACTTGAGGTAAGCATAGCAAAATGTATAGAGTTGTTGGATCACTATGTTGTATGCCTGGAACTAATGTGACATTGTGTGTCACTTATACTTCAATTAAAAAAAGAACTACTGAATTTTAAAATCAAGAAGGACACCAATGTTCATCTACTTCACCTCTTTTATATGTTTAGTTATGCCTAATTTTAAAAGTTTAAAAAAATTGAATGTAATAATAGCTACCCTTTCACTATGACTTGGTGACTTAGAGGTGCATTGTGTTGATCATGTTAATCACATGTAATAAAACCTGAGATCTTGGGATGTCTGCATGGCTTAGTGGTTGAGCATCTGTCTTGGGCTCAGGGCATGATCCCAGGGAGCCTGCTTCTCCCTCTGCCTATGTCTCTGTCTCTCGCTCTGTGTGTCTTTCATGAATAAATAAATAAAATCTTTAAAAAAAAACTGAGATCTTTTGTTGTCACCACTATGAACTGGCAAAGGAGGTCCCTTCAGCAATTTCACAGATTTTCATTGCTGGAGGACATGATCAATAAACTTTGTTTTCTGTCTTGACACAATCCATTTATATAAAAGATGCTATAAAACAAGTTAAAATAGATTTGTGAGCAGAATCCACCATAATCAGCAATTGTCTTTTGAAAAGGCCTACTCTTGAACTCACTCAATAAGTAATTAGCTTCCCTTTGCTTTGTCCCAAATTACTGATTTGATCTGATTTAATTTGATTAAATCTAACCTAAACTTCTTAATTCTCCCAAATTCTATCCAAGGGCCAGGATCAAGATGGTACAAAAGTTAAGAGGGTAGAGGAGCAAAACTTCAATAATCAAATAATCTCCTAATATAATAGTTTTGAAAATCAAAATTAATGGCAAGAAAAATCCATGATAAACAAAATATTACCCTTCGACCCAGCAATTGCACTGTTGGGGATTTACCCCATAGATACAAATGCAATGAAACGCCGGGACACCTGCACCCCGATGTTTATAGCAGCAATGGCCACGATAGCCAAACTGTGGAAGGAGCCTCGGTGTCCATCGAAAGATGAATGGATAAAGAAGATGTGGTTTATGTATACAATGGAATATTACTCAGCTATTAGAAATGACAAATACCCACCATTTGCTTCAACGTAGATGGAACTGGAGGGTATTATGCTGAGTGAAGTAAGTCAGTCGGAGAAGGACAAACATTATATGTTCTCATTCATTTGGGGAATATAAATAATAGTGAAAGGGAATAGAAGGGAAGGGAGAAGAAATGTGTGGGAAATATCAGAAAGGGAGACAGAACGTAAAGACTGCTAACTCTGGGAAACGAACTAGGGGTGGTAGAAGGGGAGGAGGGCGGGGGGTGGGAGTGAATGGGTGACGGGCACTGGGGGTTATTCTGTATGTTAGTAAATTGAACACCAATAAAAAATAAATTTAAAAAAAAATAAATAAACAAAATATTATATTTTAGATAGAGATAGGTCATTGTCATGTAACACTGCTTTACTGCCATTGGAACAGCTTTTCAATCAGCCCTCAGTTCCTTTGAGTGCCCTGGGGAGCTAGGTCAGTAACCTGCTCTATCTGCTTCCATACACTGGAGGAAAAGTGAAAGAGGCAAAATGCAGGTCATCTCCAAAATTGCTCCTGGGATTTCCCACCACTATGAACAATCCAACATCCTTTTTGGTGGCCTTTTTCAGCTCAACTTTGGGGCTTAGGATGGCAAGTATTTCTGCATTGTTTTCTTGACTATCAAAGCCCACTGCTCTGACCATCCCACTGCTGACCTGAGTTTTCTTTTCTTCCCAAGACTATGTCCACTATGATTCCAAAACCTAACTCTCCTGTGGCCCCAAAAGATTTAGGCATCTTGGGCAACAACCTTCTTACTCTTGTCTCCATCTTGTAGGCTTTAAACTGATAACACCACAAGACCCATAAGCACGAAAGACATTGATTGGAAGTTAAGTTTGGGATGTTCTGGAACATGACCTTGACTCTATTGTTTCCAGAAGCCAATGGGAGCACGTTCTAAGATAGACAATGCCAATGCTGGCCAGAACTGCAATGACCTGCTATGGAAATGTTTTTTGCAGAGATTCTGATAAGGTAGAGGCATCAAGAAAATGCATTTTTTCACCTGGTAGGGCCAAGAAAAAGTGAGTAACTGGGTTTGTTTTGTTTTGTTTTGTTTGTTTCTTTGTTTGTTTAGGTGGCTGTAAGAATCTCTAGGGGAAAAGTGTTTATTTTGTCGATTTTTATGTAACTGTTTGCCTTAGTTATTAATCCTTTGAATTTTATAACCTAGTGTTTCCCACCACATTTTATTCCCACGCAGGACTGTAATGAAGGTAGGCAGGTATTTGTGTATCTATTTATGGGTGAGAAGACCCAGTGTTCTGTTACTTGGTGATACTTAGTGACACTAAGCCCAGTATTCAAGAGTATTAAAAGCAGCTACTCCTAAATATATTCACATAGGGGGTTGCAACAGTTGAAGTAAGACAAGTACAATTAAAAGGAAGCATCTATGGGGCACCTGGGTGACTCAGCCAGTTGAGCATCAACTCGATTTTGGCTCAGATCATGATCTCAGGGTTCTGGGATTGAGCCCCATGGCAGGCTCTGCATTCAGCAGGGAATCTGCTTGAGATGTTCTCTTTCTCTCTCTCTCTCTCTCTCTCTCTCTCTCTCTCCCCCTCTCCCTGTACCCCCACTCTATCTCTCTAAAATAAGTAAAATCTTTTAAAACATATTTTAATCTTTTAAAAATCTAGATATTAAATATTTAATATCTAAATATCTATAGACAGAAAGAGGAGAAAGATGAAGTACTTTCATAATGCTTCCATGTGTAAATACTCCAGGCCCCACACATCACTGGAATATATCAATAATTCTCTAAACATTAATGTATTGAATTCTCAAATCAAAAGCATAGAGTGGCTCAACAGACAAAAATACAAGACCCAACTACACTGCTTACAAGAGACTCACTTGAGCTTTAAAGTCATATAGAGGCTCAAAATGAAGGGTAACAAAATATATTTCATGAAAGGGGTAATCAAACGAGAGCCAGGATAGCTATATCTATTAATAGACTTTAAGTCATAAAACAGTAACAAGATACAAAGATAGTGATGTAATTATAAGGAGGTCAATTCATTAAAGAGATATAACAATCAAATATATATGCACCCCACAACAGAGCACCTAAATATATTAAGAAAATACTAATAGCTCTGAAGGGAGAAATAGATGACAATACAGTAATAGTAGGGGAAATCTATACCACCACTATCAACGATTGATAGATTATCCAGACAGAAAATCAACAAGGAAATGTTGAACTTGAATCATACATGAGACCAAAGGGAACTAACAGACATAGCCAGAATATTCTATTCAACCACATTAGAATTCATATTCTTCTCAGATGCACATGGCACATTATCTAATACAGAGCACATGTTAGGTCACAAAACAAACCTTAGAAAATTTGAGAAGACTGACAGTCTTTTCTAACCACAATGGTAGAAAACCAGAAATCAATAACAGAAAGTAAAACTGGAAAATTTTAAAAATATGTGCAGATTAAACAATATACTCCTGAATAACCAATGGTTCAAAGAAGTAATCCAAAGAAAAAATCAAGAAAAGTCCTAAACAAAAGTGGAATCATAATGTAGAAAAACTTATGGAATGCTAAAGAGCCCAAATAGCCAAAGTAATCCCAAGAAAGTAAAAAACTAGAAGCAATATATTTCCTAGATTTCAAACTATACTACAAAGCTGCAATGATAAAAAAAAAAAACAGTATAGTATTGGCATACAAATGGAGAGACCAATGGAACAGAATCAAGAGCCCAGAAATAAACCATACAGATATAGTCCACTAATATATGACAAGAGTACCAAGAAGCTCAATGGAGAAAAAGTTTCTTCAATAAACAGTGCTGAGAAAACTGTATAACCACATGGAGAAGAATGAATTTAAACATCTACTTTACACCACTCATAAAAATGAACTCAAAATAGATTGGAGACTGAAACACAAGACCTAAAACAATAAAACTCCCAGAAGGAAATGCAAGGAAAGAACTCCTTAACATTGGCCTTGGCAGGGATTTCCTGGATATGAAACCAAAAGCATAAGCAACAAAAGCAAAAATATATATGTTAAACTACATCAAACCTTTTACAAAGCTGCTTCATAGCAAAAGAAACAATAAAGTGAAAAGATAACCTAAAAAAGGAAAGGAAATATTTGCAAATCATATATCTGATAAGGCACTATTATCCAAAACATATAAAGAACTCATACAACTCAGTAGGAAAAAAATCAAATAAATGTATTAGAAAATTGGCAAAGGACCTGAATAGACATTTTGCAAAGAAGACACACAAATAATCAACAGGTATATGGAAAGGTGATCAACATCTCTAATCATCAAGAAATTGCCAATCAAAACCACGATGAGATATCACCTTACCCTTGTTATGTTTGCTATTACAGAAAAGGCAATAATAACAAATGTTGTCAAGGATTCAGGAAAAAAGGAATACTTGTGTACTGTTGATGGGAATGTAAATTGGAACAGTCACTATTGAAAACAGTATGAAAGTTCCTCAAAATCTTAAAAACAGAAAAAAAAATAAAAATTAAAAAAATCTTAAAAATAGAACTATCATATGATCCACTTCTGGGTATCTATCCAAAGGACTTGAAATCAGGATATCAAAAAAGGTATGTGCACTCCTATGTGCATTGCAGCCTTATTCACAATAGCCAACATATATATACAACCTGTATAGGAATGAAGGAATGAATGTAAAAGAAAATGTGATATATCTATATTATTCAACCATGAAAAGCAGGAATTCCTGCCATTTGAGACAGTCTGGATAAACCTTAATGGTATTATGCTAAATTAAATAGACCAGAGAAAAATAAATCCTATATGTTACCACTTATATGTGGAATCTAAAAAAGCCAAACAGAGAAACAGGGAGCATTTTGGTGGTTATCAGGGGCTTTGGGTAGTGGAAAGAGGTAAATATTAGTCCAGGGTATAAACTTCGAGTTATAATATTAATAATTCTAGAGATCAAATGTACTACATGTTGATTATAGCTTATAAATACTGTATTACATACTTGAAAGGTGCCGAGAGAGTAAACCTTCAAAATTCTCACCACAAAAACAAATGGTAATTATATGACAGGATGGAGGTGTTAAGCAATGCTATGTGATAATCATTTTGCAATATATAAATGTATCAGATCAACATGTTGCATGCCTTAAACTTACACAACATTATATGTCAATTATACCCTGATCATGTTAGAGGGAAAAGATATTCCAGAGGAAAAAAGACACCAGCAACATGCCAGTGTAGGAAGCCCTGGACTCTCCCTTCCATTCACAAATTCACCAATTCAGCTTCAACTCATGGATTAATTTTCTTTGTGATGAACCCTAAATTAAATGAAAGGCTCTTTTACTCTGGGCAAATGCAAAACCAGACTTGCCAAAGCCAGTAGGGAGATTCAAGACACCCTGTTGTCAGAGACCTTACTACAATGCAGTACCTTACAAGCAGGAAGAGACCATCTAGCTCTCTGTTTCACCCAGCAGAGAAGGATCTGCTTGGAGGTCGAACATGCATACATTTTCAAGGGAGCTGCCCAAAGATCTGGAATCTGTCTTCCAGTTGTGGGAGCTCTGTTTGGTCTGAACTGTCTAGATGCCAGGGACAACAGGAGTAGCAGCTTGAGCTAGTAGTTACCAATGAATGGTACTCCCTCTATTAACCACCAAATGAATGGATAAATAATCCCAGATCTTAGCTTCCCCCTTGGGAGGCAAAGACTTGATCCATTCATCTAGATCCCCAAGTACCACACTGAAATCATGAAGCTGACAATACACTACACTAGCAACTGAAAAATGTACTAGAGAAGTTCAATAACAGACTAGGTCAAGCAAAAGGAATGACCACTGAACTAAAAAAGAAGTCACTGGAAATTATTAAGAACAGCAAACAAGATAAAAGAATGAGAAATAGTGACTAAGGGACTTATAGAAGTCCCACCAATGGGACTAATATATGCATTATGAGAGTTCCAGAAAAAGAATTGAGAAGGAAAAGATCAGGAAGCATATTCAAAGAAATAATGGCTAAAAACTTCCCACATTGGAAGAAGGAAATGGATATCCAGATGGAGAAAGATCAATGAACCACAAATAAGGTGAACTCAAAGAAATCCATAACAAGGCACATTATAATAAAATTGTCACAATTCAAAGACAAAGAGAGAATTTGAGAGTAGGAAAAAAAGTGAGTTCACACATACAGAGGAACCTCCATAAGACTATGAGGAAATTTTTCAACAGAAACTTTACAGTCCATAAGGCAGTGAGATGATACTCAAAGCACTGAAAGAAAGAGCTTCCAACAAAGAAAATTATATCAGACAAAAACGTCCTTCAAAAATCAAATGGAGACAAAATCTCTTCAAACAAAAGCTAAATGAGTTCATGACCACTAGCCCTGCCTTAGAAAAAATGCTAAAGATAGTAATGCCTGCATTATGCTGGCATAAGACATCTCTCTTTTTGTGCCTCTTTTGAAATTAAAAATCCACATAGATTTATTATATACCACATCTATTTTGACACTCAAGGAAGAACAGAAGATGGAGGAAAATAGTTCCCAAGCTTTAAGAAATTAAAGATTTAGATGTAAACACACAAAGCATGATGTTAAAAGAGCAAAACACTAATTACTTAATGGGCTTCAGAGTAAGGAAATAATGCAACAAAGCTTTAAAAACATTTTAGCTGGGGTGCCTGGTTGGCTCAGTAGGTTAAGTTTCTGACTTCCACTCAAATCATGATACAGAGTCCTGGGATCCAGCCCCATATCAGGCCCCTTGCTCAGCAGGGAGTCTTCTTGTCCCTCTCCTTCTGCCCTTCCCCCTGCTCATGCTCTCTCTCCCTGTCTGCCTCAAATAAATAAATCTTTTTTAAAAACCTTTTTATTTGAATTATTTTTAAATAATATTAAACAGATAATGTCTACATATAAAATGAATTGGTTTTTTCTTTCCACAAATTTTTTATTGTGTTGAAATATATATATAAATAACATTTACCATCTTAACCATTTTTAGTGTATTATTTAATGGTATTAAATGCATTCACATTGTGTAGCCATCACTACCATCCATTCATAATTTTCATCTTATAAAACTGAAACTCTATACTCTCCATTCCTACTCCTCCCAAGTCCTTGGCAAACACCATTCTACTTTCTTTTCTTTTTTTCTTTTAAAGATTTTATTTATTTATTCATGAGAGACACAGAGAGAGGCATAGACACAGGCAGAGGGAGAAGCAGGCTTCTGGTAGGGAAGCCTGAGGCGGGACTCAATCCCAGGATCCTGGGATCATGACCTGAGCCAAAGGCAGATGCTCAACTGCCGAGCCACCCAGGTGCCCCACCATTCTACTTTCTATATCTATGATTTTGACTATGTGAGGTACCTCATATCAGTAGAATCATAGAGTACTTGTCTTTTTGTGACTGGCTAATTATTTCAGTTAGCATAATTGTCCTCAAGATCCATCCATGCTGTAAAATATTACAAAATTTCTATCCTTTTTAATACTGAATAAAATTCCATTGTTTGTATATACATTTTTCTTTTTCCATACATCCATTGATGGGTACCTGGGTTGCTTCCAAATTTTAGCTATTGTCAATAATGCTGCTATGAACGTGGGTGTACAAATACCTCTTCCAGACACTGCTTTCAATTCTTTTGGTTATATTCTCATACATGGGAATGCTGGGTCATATAGTAATTCTATTTCTAATTTTGAAGGAACAATCATCTACTTTTCATGGCAGCTTGTACCATTTTATATCCCCACCAACAGTGTACAAGGGTTCTGATTTTTCTACATACTCCCCCATCCTTGTTGGAGTCTTTGTGTTGTTGTTGTTGCTGCTGCTGCTGCTGCTGTTATTGTTTTTGTAGCCATCCTAATGAGTGTGAAATGATATCAAAACCTTATGGTTTGGATTTATATTTCCCTAATTATTAGAAGTATTGAGCTTCTTATCTTATTTGGAGAAAATTCTATTCAAGTTCTTTGCCCATTTTTTAATTGAGCTGTTTGCTTTTTATTGTTGAGTTTTAGGAGTTTTCTATATATTCTGGATATTAATTTCTTTTTTTTTTTTTTTAAAGATTTTATTTATTTATTCATGATAGTCACAGAGAGAGAGAGAGAGAGAGGCAGAGACACAGGCAGAGAGAGAAGCGGGCTCCATGCAGGGAGCCCGATGTGGGATTCGATCCCGGGTCTCCAGGATCGCGCCCTGGGCCAAAGGCAGGCGCCAAACCGCTGCGCCACCCAGGGATCCCCTAATTTCTTATCAGATACATGACTCATAAATGTTTTTCTCCCAATGAAACAAGACAGCCAGAAAGCAATTAATAATATGGCCTCTTATTTGGGGCCAGGTAACACAGTTGTAGGAACTGTTCTGGGTATTGTAGGATATTTAGTAAGCATCCCTGACTTTTACCTTCTAGAAGCCAGTAAGAGTCCTTTCCCAGTTGTAAAAACCAAAAATGTCTGTAGGCATTGGGTCTAGAAAGCAAAGGTAATGAATCCTGCTAAATGTACTACAGGACAATCTCCCTCATTCCTACCTCTCACAACAAAGAATTATCTGGCCCAAAATATCAATAATGTTGACATTGAGAAACCCTGATGTGACTGTTGGGTTTGCACCCACATTCCTTCAGGTGTTACACAACCTAATTTCGTGACAAATACCCCTAATAATGTATGTGACTTTCCAACTAATAAGATTTTCTCCCTTTTAGAAGATAAACATCACCACAAACTAAATGATGCTAAAACTTTAACATCATTTTATATTATACCTAAATATTAAGTTTCTGCATGTGCATAAATAACACTGAAGAGTATGCCGTAGGACCTAGACTTGTACAAAAAGAAAATGTGCTAAGGAACTTAGAAAAGGACATACATTTTACCCCATAAGCATATTTTGGCCAGAAACTAATAATTTAGTGGCACATACTGATTTGTGTGAGCTATGTGAAAGAAGATTTTTATTGGCTGTTGCCTATAAATCATATGTTATTCTTATCTTGGAAAGCTAATGCCTTCTTCAGAACTCAAGACCATTCTTGTTAACCAGTGTCCATGACAGATCACAGATGACCTAGTTAAAGAATTTTAGTTAATTTGGATTGAAATACAGTTATGGTTGAGAAAAATTTTTCAACTCCAAAATTATCAATTTCCTTTTCCCCCTAAAAATGCTCACAAAATGTGATTGTTTTTTCAAAAATAAATACAAAAGTTAACTGTTAATCAGGCCCTGACTTATCATATCCTAGATGCATTAACATAAATAGTCAATAGGACTGAAGAGATATTACTTCAAAATCAAGATGCTTCAAATGTTATACTTGCCTCCAAGAAATTTTTAATACTTTGGGAGAAGACTATTGCACTTAAACACCTGAAGCTCTCACAGAGAGCTTTAAATCACTCAAATTACTAAAGAAACAGTAAACAAGATAAATAACTTGAGGTATACCTAGTTGACATCCCACTATGTGGATCTAAGTTTATCTGACTAGCACTGAAATTTAATTTCCTAATTTTACTTAGGGAAACATTGAATCATGGATCTGTTTCTACTTATTTTACTGGCCATTTGTTTATATCTCAATTATGTTTTATGTACTAGTCTAATGTCACCATTGTCTTGCCAGACAGCATAACTATGATTCTGATAGAAAAGCAGAACAAAATTATAATTATCACCAAAACCTCATCTCCTCCTTAAATTCCTGTCATTCATATAGATCTACATAATACTTACATAGGTACACAATACCTATGACCTGTCTAAGGAAGGCCTAAATGGAGGACTGAGATAAAACACTTTACTCTCTCAAAGAATATGAACTATATATATTCAGGAAATTGTATATTTCAATGAAGCTAATGATCTATACATTTATAGGAAGCTATTAAACTGAACTAGACAGGTCATAAACTGAAACACTCACTCAGGAGCAAGCCCGTTTGAGCACACACCAACACTTGAAATCCACCCAATTAGTTATTAGTCCTGCTTTGTTCTAGTCAAACCCCATGTTTCATTTAAGCCTAAATTAAACACCACCACCATCAATTCTATATAATATTCTGAGAAGCTGCATTTCCCCTTGAGTTTTCTTCCTTTGCAAACAAGAATTCCATGTAAATTAAGGAGTTTTTTGCTTTTCAGAATCAAGAAAATTTTATTTCCTTTAACACTAAGACACACTAGGCAAGATTTCACTCATTAACAAATTATATTTACATTTTTGTCCTATACAAGTGAATAATGAAGCTTAGAATAATCAGAATTTAGGAACAAAGAAGAAAGTTTTGATCATTACCTCCACCAATCAATTGTTTACACTGTTTGCTAGCTGTCCGACATTGTCCCTCATAACAAAAGGCATCACCGGATTCACAACTTTGTCCGTTGCGTGCATAAGTGTCAGGCACACAGTGTGAGGAAACCCCATTGCAGTATTCAGTGAAATCACATTCATCCAAAGATTTCCTGCATGGTATACCACCTGGTCTTAGCTAGCAGGGAAAGAGGAACATAAGAAAAGATTATGCATCAGTGATACTCAGTTTCCTTTTCCTTCAGGCTTTAATTTTTCATTTATCTTTTTTTCTAAGTTGCTAAGAGCAAGGAGAAAACAAATGATCTTGTTAACTACTTAAGCATTGCGTGGAAGTTTAAATAATTAAATTTACTGTGGAAAAAGGAGCCGGTAACACTTGTGAGAGAATTGGGAAATTCAAAGATAAGTAGACTGCCATAATTATAAAAAAGACAAAAGCAATTAATATAAAAATTAATAAGTGATTAATATAAAAACTACTTAAAAATTACTTTAGATCCATTATGGCTATGCTTACATGGCAGCCTTTGGTTTCTCCATATGCTGTCCCTTCAAGCAGAAATCAGCAACCATTTACAAAAAAATACATATGGGTCACAAGCATTTAGAAAAAAGTTTGTAGATTTTAAGGACACATAGGAAAAGATTTACTTCACATATCATATTACAAACAACTATAAAAAAAAAACCTTCCCTAATTATATACCTCTGATCTCTTCAGTACTTACTCTTTAGCTGATACCTTACAGTATTCCCTTTCTGTATGTGTCTTTGCCACAAACTTCCAAATATCACTACAAACCATTTCTTCAACCTAAGCCCCAATTCTTCATGGCTATCATCAGTATCCCATGCAAACTATGTCAAAGTTGTTCTAGCTTTCAAAGATCCTAGAGGCCTAGCTTCTATAACATTTATCATTCCCCAAAATAGGTTTTCTATATACTTTTTTCCATGTTGTCACAAATATTTGCTATATATAGCAATTCTGACACAAATTCTTCAAGTGATGTGTGGGAAGACAAAACAATGCTTGAGTCACCCAAGCTTATGTAGTTAGCATTCAAATAAAAATAAATGATCAAAATTATTTCTAAAGGAAAATACATATAAGCATAATAGAAAAAATATTAATACCAGTTTCTTTGAAATATGCTTCATTTTATAAATATATATAAATGGCAATATTACATTTATTCTAATTTCTTCTATTGTTTTGATTTTTTATAGCAGTTTGAAGGTCACAGAAAATATGAGGGGTAAGTACAGAGATTTCCCATATAACTCCTGCCCCACACATACAAAGCCTCCTCTTATCAACATTTCTGCCTGGAGTGGTACATTTGTTATAATCAATGAACTTACATAACACTGATCATAATCAGTCAAAGTCCATAGTTTACATGAAAGTTCTTTCTCATTGTTATACATTTTATGGGCTTAAACATATGTATAATGACATGTATCTTTTGTTATGGTATCATACTGAATATTTTTACTGCCCTAAAAATCCTTCATGCTCTGCCTATGCATCTCCCCTTCGGTTCCTGGCAACCAGTTTTTACAGTCCTTTTCCAGAATGTATTTGGAATCATAGAATGTGTAACCTTTCCAGATTGAATTCTTTCACCAAACTTCTTTTTCAATATGTATAAATACCCAGTTCCTAAAATCTCTTTCCTCAAACGCTCTTGGAACCAAGTTTTATCATCCTCCTGGCTCATATAAAAAGGTATTCATGTTTCTTTTCTTTGCTCCTTAATTCCAAAATGGCCCTAAAAATGGATGACTCCCTTTTCCTCCTAAATATTAAGAATGTTTTCGCCTAAAATCTTTTTATGTTTTTTTAATTTTCTTTTCAATTTATTTTTACTCTAGTCAAGACTGTCAGTCTGTACATGTAATGTGCAATTCATTGTCAGGACTATGTCCCTTTACTCAACTAAATGAGGAGTGGATGGTTAATTTATTGCCTCTGACCGCCACACCAGTCTTGACTGCATCATAAAGAGAGTACTGTGTATATAAGAAAACTCATAGTTTGAGCTATATGCCATTAGGCCCAAGGACTAATGAGAATCACAACTACTTCTCCAGTTTTAACAGCAGATATTCACACATCTCTGTTGATATATGAATCTGGTCTAAGTTATTACTTTTTGGTGCAACAATGATGGAGAATTTGGTAATCTGCTATATTGCTTGTGTTCAATAGGTTAGTTAATTTTTTTAAAGTTATCCTTAATATGAATAATTATGACTAAATCGTGCCTACTAATGAAAAAAAAAGAGGAGTGTACATCAGCAAACATCAGAATAGGAGATTCCTGGCTGCATATACATAGAAATGCCTATTTTAAACAACTACCATGAATGAGATAATCTGACTGAAAGGTTCGAGTCCCAGGTGAAGCAAAAAGTCTGAGAGTAGATGTATTGGAAGATGGTAAGAAGAACATTTTCACTTTACCCATATCACCCCTCCCAAAAGGTGGCACAGTTCAATGCTAAGAGAGACTGTCCTGGCTGGTGATTTCTCTGACAGAAAAATTAAAGTAATGAGAACATGGTTTTCCAAGCACTACAAAACACTGCCCATGAGACTACTTTTGTCTCACTCCACTCAGAACATTGAGGTACTTGGCATACTTAAATAGTCTGGGAACACCTAGGAATAGGGGAAAGAGATGGGAGTTCACAACAATCAGTGTGTGAACCAGCCACATATCCAATTAAATGGCTTATAGATGCAGCAAGAGTCTCATCCATAAACCAACAGGATGCTTCATCTGAGGACACCCACAACTAGCCAACCAATACCCCCAGCACTCCATGCTCACACCATGTGGCCGGAACTCCAAATTCTCCAGCAGATGGCACACATGAGCCTCCAATAAATGGGCGCAATCCTGCAGCCAACACATGGATATCAGTCCCTGGCTTGACTCTGCTGAATTGCACAACTTTGAACACTTTAGGGCACTGACCTAGGGAAAATTTATGAGAGGCTCTCCATAGCCAGACTGGCTTTCTGGGATTGAAAGACGGTGTACAATCCTGATCTCTCACTTCCTAGGAGGTGTGGAACAACCCTAGGAGAAGAGTGGAACAAGCACACTCCTAAAAAAGGTCTGAGAGACCCCCCAAAACTCTAGCTGAGCTGACTGGTGATTGGCTTCTTTCTCTCTCAAGGCCAATTACTAAACACTGAAAGAGATGGCTACTTTTCAAATGTGAAGGCAGCAATGCAAGGCTTCCAGAAATGTAAAGAATCAAGGAAACATGATGCCACCAAAGGAATGAAACAAAGCTCTTGTGGAAGACAAATAAAGAAATGGAATCAAACAAATCTAACAAAAAAATTAAAATAATCACCTTAAGCTCAGATAAGAAAGCACAGAAAGACAAATAAAATCAGGGAAACGATACATGAAAAAAAATGAGAAGTTTCACAAAGAAAAATTATTTTTTAAAAAAGAACCAAACAGAAATCCTGGATCTGAAGAATACGAGTGAACTAAAACATTTTATTAAAAAGCTTCTAGGGCACAGTTGATCAAACAGAATAGTGAACTCAAGAGCAATCATTTAAAATTTTCCAGTCATAAGAACAAAAAAAGAAAAAGATTAAACCCTAACTGGTATTTATAGAACACATAAAAAGAAACAGCATATGTGCTATAGGAGTCCTAGAAGGAGGCAGTAAAAGAGAAAGGGCAGAAAGTTTATGTAAAGAAATAATGACAATTTCCCAAATCTAGAGAGGAAAATGTACATAAATCCAAAAGAATTCTAAATATACTGAACATAAGGAGGTCTTCAAAAGACACATTACAAATCAATTGTCAAAACTCAGTCACACAGAATTTTGAAAGTGTAAGAGAAAAGCAACTCATCACATACAAGGGAAGCCATATAAGACTATAAGTAGATTACTCAACAGAAACCTTGCAGAGCAGGAGAAAATGGGATAATATTTTCAATGTGCTGGAAAAAAAAATACTAACCAAGAATAGTATATCCAGGGATGCATGCATGGCTCTATCAGTTAAGCGTCCAACTCTTGATTTCAACTCAGGTCATGATCTCAAGATCATGACATCAATACCTGTGTCAGGCTCTGAGCTCATTGAGGAGTCTCCTAGAGATTCTCTCTTTCTCCCTTTCCTGCTGACCCTCCCCCACCACTCTCTCTCTCTCTCTCTCTCTCTCTCTCTCTCTCAAATAAATTTGAAATAAATCTTTAAAAATAGAAAAGAATACTATATCCAACAAAGCTATCCTTCAGTAATGAAAAAGAGATGACTTTTCCAGATAAACAAATCTAAGGGAGTTCATGTGTCTTACAAAAACTACTAAAGAGAGGTCTTCAAGTAGAAATGAAAAAATTCTAATTAGCAATATGAAAACATATAAAAGTATTAAAATCACTGGTAAAAGTAAGTTACAGTTAAATTCAGAATACTCCCACTACTTTAATAGTTGGTGCATAAAATTTTAACTCTAGTATAAAAATTAAAAGACAGAAGTATTAAAAATAATTATAGCTATAATAATTTGTTCATGGATACAAACTATAAAAGGATATAATATATGAAATCAATAGCGTAAAATGAGGGGAAGAGTTTTTGTATGAGATCAAAATTAGTTGTCATCACCTTAAAATAGAATGTTATAATTATAAATTATGTCTTGTGTGAGGCTTGTGGTAATCACCTACAGATACACACATAAATATCTATAGTGAATATACAAAATATAAAGAGAAATTAATCAAAGCATACTACCACATAAAAATAATCAAATCACAAAGTAAGACACTAAAAAAAGGAAAAATAGGATTAAAGAACTACAAAAGGGCAGCTCTGGTGGCTCAGCTGTTTAGCGCCACCTTCAGCCCAGGGCGTGATCCTGGAGACCCTGGATCTAGTCCCATGTCCGGCTCCCTGCGTGGAGCCTGCTTCTCCTTCTGCCTGTGTCTCTGCCTCTCTCTCTCTGTCTCTCATGAATAAATAAATAAAATCTTAAAAAAAAAAAAACTACCAGAATACAATAATATGGCAATAGCAAATCCTCCCTTAAATTTAAAGTAAATAAATCATAATAAAAAGATACATAGTAAGCAGATTAATTAAAACAAGATCAAACTATATGCTACCTAAAGATCCAGTTAAACCTTTAGGACACACATAAACTGAAAGTGAAGGGATAGAAAACATAATCCATGCAAATAGCAACCATACAGAGCAGGGAGGGCTAAATTTATGTCAGTATAAAATAGACTTCAAGTCAAAAACGGTCACAAGAGACATAGAAACTTATTATATAATGATAAATAAGTCAGTTCATTAAGAGGATATAACGACTGCAAATATACATGCACCCAGCATCAGAACACCTAAATATACAAATATTGACAGAACTAAAAAGAGTAGGCAACTTCATCACTCTACTTTCGGTATTGGCTAGATCATCCAAAAAGTAAAATCTGTACTGGATTAGTGGGCTTGAACAACACTATAGACCTAATGGACCCAACAAAAAATGCAGAATGTTCCATCCAACAGCAGCAGAATACAAATTTCCCTCAAGTGCACAAGGAACATTCTCCAGGGTAGATCATAGGTTAGGCCAAAAGAAAAAGCCCTAACAAATTTAAGAAGACTGAAATTATGCCAAGATTTCTTTTCTAATCACAATGATGTTAACTAGAAATAATTGCAGAAAAAAATCACAAATATGTGGAAATTAAACAACATACTCCCAAACAAATAATATATTGAAGTAGAAATCAGAAGGAATCAAAAAATTTCAAGACATGAAAAATTGAAATATAACAATTCAAAAACTAAGGAATGCATTAAATGCAATTCTGAAAAAAATGTTCATAGTGACAAACATCAACAATAAAAAGAAGGAAAAACTTAATTAAACAACTTACTTAACACGTCAAGGAACTAGAAACAGAGCAAACTAAGTTCAAAGTTACCAGAAAAAAAAAACAAATAAAATTTAAAACAAAAATAAATAAAATAGAGATGAGAGAAACAATAGAACACATCAGGGAAACTGCAAGCTGGTTTTTGTACAGACAAAATTGATAAACCTTTTGCTAAACTAAGAAAAAAAGAGAGAAGATTCATAGAAATTATAAATGAAAGAGGTGACACTACAACAAATATCACAGAAATTCAAAAGAACACAAGAGAGACTACAATTATATATATACTACATAACAAATCATATAATTTAGAAGAAAGAGATAAATTCCTAGAAATCATTTACCAAGATTGATTCATGAAAAAAATAGAAAAATCTGAACAAATCAATAATGAGTAAAGAGATCAAATCAGTTATCAGTTAAAAATCTCCCAACATAGAAAAGCCCAGGATCAGATGGCTTCACAGATGAATTCTTCCAAACATTTAAGGAATACTAAATGTTAATCCTATTCCATCTCTGCCAAAAAACTGAATAGGAAAAAAAACTTCCAAACTCATCTTATGAAGCCAGAATTATCCTAATACCAAAGTCAGACAAATATACTACAAGAAAAGAAAACTAAATGCCAATATAATTTTAACTGATGAACAAACCTGATGAACGTAAATATAATAATTCTCAATAAAATACTAGCAAACTGATTTCAATAGCACATTAAAAAGTATCATACATCATGACCAACTGAGATTTATGACTAAGATTCCAGGATGTTTGAACATATACCATTCAATAAATGTGATATATCACATTAAAAAAGCAAAGATAAAAATGTGATGAACTATATGTTGGCTAATTGAATTTAAATAAAAAATAATATGATCATCTCACTAGATGTAAAAAAAGCATTTGACAGAATTCAACATAGTTTCATTATAAAAATTATCAACAACTAGGTATAGAAGGAATGTACTTCAACATAATAAGAGCCATACATAACAAGCCCTTGGCTAGTAAGACAAAACTGCCCCCTCTCATCTTTTTTTTTTTTTAAGATTTTTTTTTAAATTTATTTATTCATAAGAGACACAGAGACAGAGACACAGGCTGAGGGAGAAGCAGGCTCCTTGCAGGGAGTTTGACGTGGGACTTGATCTCAAGTCTCCAGGATCAGGCCCTGGGCTGAAGGCAGCGCTAAACCACTGAGCCACCCGGGCTGCCCTCTCTCATAACTCTTATTTAGATTAGTACTGAAAGTCCAAGTCACAGGAATTAGGCAAGAGAAAAAAAAAAGGCACCCAAATTGGAAGAGAATTCAAGTTGTCTCTGCAGATGATATTATCCTATATAAAGGAAACTCTAAAGACTTTACAAAAAAAAAATGAAAAAAATGAATTCAGTAAAGTCACAAGATACAAAATAAAAATATAAAAATCAGTTTTTTCATACTAAGAATGTGCTATCTACAAAATAATTAAGGGAAAAAAATCCCACTTACAACATGAAGCAAAAACAGTAAAATTCTTAGGAATAAAATTAATCAAGGAAGTAAAAGATCTGGATCCTGAAAAATATAAAACACTGATGAAAAATTCATGAGGACACAAATAAATGGAAAGATATCCTTTGCTGGCTTTGCTTTGTATCCTTTTGTTGTAATAATGCATAGTGATACGTATGCTATATGCTGAATTCTCTGAGTCCTACTGATTCATTAAACCTGGAGATAGTACCAGGGTACCTCTGACAAAGAGGAAAATTGTTGTCTTAACAATACTGTCTTTCATTCCATTCACATGGAACATTTTACTATGTATTTAGATTTTTAATTTTTCTCAGCAATGTTTTGTTATGTATATGTTTTACATTACTTTTATTAAATGTGTTCCTAAGTACTTTTCCATGCCATTGTGAATGAAATTGTTTTCCTAATTTAATTTTCAGATTATTCACTTCTATTATTATAGAAATACAGTTCATTTTTGTATAGTTGTGTATCCTGTGACTTTGACTAACTCATTTATTTAAAAGGTATTTTTGATAGATTCTTTAGGATTATTTACATATGAGGTCATTTCATCTGCAAACAAGGAGAATTAGTTGCACTTCTCTTCCAAATTTGATGACTTTATTTCATTTTCTTACTTGACTGTACTCTCTGGAATCTCTAGTACAATGTTTTAATAGAAGTGATGAGAGTCTACATCCTTGCTTTGTTTCTGATTTTAGGGGGAAACACTCAGACTTTTGTCATTAGTGTGTTAGCTCTAGATTTTTCACAGATGCTCTCCACCAGGTTATGTTCTTTCCCATTTCTAATTTGTTAGTAATTTTATAACGAGTAGGTTCTGTTTCTGCATCTTTTGAGATTAGGAAGTGTTTTCTTTTCCTTTGATTAATATGGTGTGTTATATTAATTAAACCAACTTTATATTACAAAGATAAATCCCTCTTGGTCATGCTGTTTAATCTTTTTCATATGTTTCTTGATTCTGCTTGTAACTTTTTTAGAATTTTTGCATCCATATTCATGAGGTATATTAGTCTACAGTTTTCTGTGATGTCTTTGGTAACCAGGTGATACTATCTTCATAAAATGAAAGATTTTTTTCTCATATTTTCAGGAAGAGATTGTGGAGTACTGGTGCTCTTTCTTTTTTTTAAGTGTTTGATAGAATTCACCAATAAACTCACCTGGACCTGAGCTTTTCTTTGTGGGAAGATTTTAAGTTACTGATTCAGTTTATTTACTTCTCCATTCAGATTTTCTACTTTTTTCTTAAGTCAGTTTGGTAATTTGTGTCTTCCTATTTTATCTAAGTTGTCTAATTTGCTGGATATGGCAGGCCAGCAGATTTCCTTATAATTTTTTAAAATTATGTACTATCAGTACTGATTCTCCGCTTACATTTCTGTGAAACCTCTTTTTCATAGTCTAGGTAAATGTTTATCCAATTTTATTTATTTTTCTCAAAGAACCAATTTTGGTTTCTCTGATTTCCTTTCAACTTTATTTCCTTCCTTATATTTGCCTTGGATTTAATTTGCTCTTCTGTTCATAGACTTTCAAGGCACAAGCTTACGCTATTGATTTATTTCATATTTTCTAATATAAGTATCTATAAGTAAAAATTTCCCTCCAAGCACTGCTTTACCTTTATGCCATATGTTTTAATATGTTGTTTTTTAGTTTTCATTCAGTTCAAATTATTTCTAATGTCCTTGTGAGTTCTTCTTTGACACACTGATTATGGAGAAATATATTTACTTTCTAAAATTTGTAGATTAAATTTCCTTTATTTGTTGATTTTTTATTTTATTGATATCAGAAAATATACTTAGTATTATTTTAGTCTTTTAAAATATACTAAGCCTAGTTTTATAGCCTAGCATATGGTCCATCCTCAAAGATGTTCAATGTGTGCTTGTAAAGTCTATATATTCTGCTGTTGCTGGATGGAGGATTCTTTAGTGTAAATTTGGTTAAGTTGTTTGACAGTGTGATATGAGTATTCTATATCAATGATTTTTAGTCTGGTTGTGGGAGGCCATAAGCCAGAAGACCCAGCAAAGCTACACTCAGATTTCTGACCCACAGAAACTATGAGGGAAAATGGGGTGGTAATATATTATGCAGTAATAGACAAATAATATAACATAACCATACAGATTCTGACTCTTGCCTGCCACTCTGACCTTGTCTATCATAGTATGGGTTTTCAAAAAAACAGAGCACAAAGCAAAACTTATATCCTAATGCTTCATTAAGGTTTGGGAGCCCAAGTAGACCAAAGCAAAACAAATACAAGATGGTTGGTGCATTAGTAAGCTAGCCAAAGCTTTACCAAAGATATGTAGTTGCTGTCTCCAGAAAGAGCATATGAAACATCGCATCTCAAAAAATCTACCATTCAAATTAAACAGAAAACCATTGCCAAGCATACCTGGGTATAGTCACATAGACTCAGTCCAGGAGACCATGTTCTATAGCAAATCGAGTAGTTACTTGATCATATCGTATATGAATTCTTCATTTTTACAAAGTTATTTACCAGAGTTTTATTTTATTGTCTTTAAAACAATAGAAGCCAGTTTACAAAATGTCTGATTTGTCCACCATGTTCTAGAAACGTGTATAATATAACTACCTTGCCTAACTATGGTTTGAATTGGCATTTATAATAAAGAAGCCATATTTTGGAAGTAAATGCTAATTAGGCACTTTTGTCTTTTAATCAGTATCAATGAGCAGAAAAACATGTTTGAACAATTCTGGAAAGACATGGATACTAGGTCCAATACACTATTTCTTTATCAGTCATTAAATTGTAAGAGCATAACAAGCCATTTTTCTTCTTCCTTGATTCATTTCCCATTCTCAGAATCTTTCTATTACTTTTCTTTTGTTTGAATACTCTACACCAATACTTCTATTTGTCACTGAGGTATTAGATCGAATGTCATGCCTTACAGAGCTATTTCTAAAATACACACTCACTCAGTCTTTATTCTTTTGCCCTATTTCATTTTTAAATCACTTTATCACTATCTGAAATTATCTTTTAAATATTTGTTTGTTTAAGGATTAATCTTCTGTAATACCCCTCAGTATGGGGTAAAATATTTTCTGAAATAGTCAGTAGACAAACAATTTCAAGCTGAAAATAAACTGTAAATGAGTATCTGCTCCTTATGTCAACCTTTTATTTCATCTAAATTTCACTGAGTTTTTATTTGTATCTTTTGTTTGTTGTTTTCTCCACACTTTGTTACTGCACATTAGTTTTAAGGATATGAGCAAAGAAGAGTGGTGTCTAGCTCCACATTTAACTGAATTACACCAATTTTTCTTTGATATTAAGAAAACAATATTTCCAGTACCATCTTTTTCTATTTTTCCTTCTGGTCTAACCCTTACATTTGGCTCTACCTGCTTAATATTTGTCCTCCAACTCTATGATTCATTTGAGGGACAGAAATTTAGGTATTCACTAAGATTAGTGTTGATTTCATGCATAAGTTGCAAATGTAGTTTATCTGTAATATTTCATATACCATCAATTTTATTGCTCTCAGTTCTCTTCTTATAATATTGTCTTAATTCAAAGAGGTCAACCCTTATAATTCTTTGAGAATGACAGTTTCCTGAAACTGCTTCTGTATCCTACAACTTAGTTTTAAAAGCATATCCAAAGAATGATGTCACAAGATGGCAGAATAAGAATCCTCTACTCATATTTCCGTTCAGCAATAATACATGACAGCAATCCATAGACAAAAGTGTCTCCAGAAAAGCTCTGTAATCCAGGTAGGAGACACCAAAACCCAGGTGAACTTTAAGTTTGAGGAAACCAATTTGAAAAGTTGGGTGAGTTGAGTAAGTTGCCCTCACCCAGGCAGCTACTTGCTGACTCAACTAAAGACCCAGAAATAGCTCTATACCTGAAGACTTGTCTCAGCCACAAGCGGCAATGATCCTGCTATAAGTATCATATGCCAAGGTACCCAGGAGTCACATCCACCCATGCATGAGTAAGAAGCACACAAACCTTAATCCCAGATGTACACCCTCAAATTGCCCCAGAATCAGCTGTGGTCCAGGAGTACCTGGAGGTAAGCATCACACACTGTTTGACTATTTTGAAAGGGTCCTGTGACTAGGCTGCAGCTCCTACCAGCAACAGCCTGAGAACCATCCTGCTGATAGAGGGATTTGACAAGAGACACTCTCATCTGTACCAAAGATTCAGAACAGGCCCTATATTCAGCTCCAGCCCCCAACAATCTTGCCAGCCAAGGAACTTCACAGGAAACATTCCCAATTGTGTTGGAAGCCCAAAAAGAGCCCCATATTATGTGGTAGTCCCCTCCCAGCCTCAATCCACTAAGAGTCCTGCCAACAAAGGGACCTGTCAGGAAACACTTCTGTCTATACTCCCAGAAATCCGGAAAAACTTCTATATTTGACTTTAATCCCCTCACAGCTGCAGTCCATCAGCATTCCTGCTGGATGAGAAAATCAGCAGGATATACTCCTGTATGTACTCCTGGAGATCCAGAAATGACCCAATTGTCAGCTTCATTCCCTACAAGCCATAGCCTGCCAGCTGTCCTCCCAACACAAGAACCCAGCAGAATATATTCTAGACTGTGCCTAAGAAGATCCTGAAATGGCTGAAAACTTGGATCTAGCCCCATTATCAGCCATTATCAGAGAGTTCTCCAGCCTACTCAGGGACCTGGCAGGAGACATTCCCATCTGTGCCTCCAGAGCTAGGCCCCCAGACCTCAGTCCTGGTCATGGACCCTGAAAGAGCACAGGAACACAGTTCCAGCCATTCAAAGCCATGGTCAGGGCTATCTTTGCCCACAAAGGATCCATCAAGTGATCTGGCAGGAGCCCTCCTAGGAACCTAGTGGGAGTCACACCCATGCTCACAACTGGTAATAAGATGCTGTATGAGCCTCCAATTATGGGCCCTAAAGCATACCCTTATTCCACTGTCATCCTACTGAACAAAGTACTAGAGGAAATCCCATATAGGAATCAAATAGGACCATGCCCACCCAAGCCCAAGGTTAATAAGCTCAACAACTACAGATCTCACTACAGACCCAGCAACAGTCTTGTAAAATGGCTCTAACCCATCAACTGTCAATTCTGGAGTTAATCCCATCATCCTAGGAATTGACAGATCTTTACCTGCAGAAAGCATTCTATAGAGACTGCAAGAGTTGTTTACTCTTTTAGACACACAGATATCAACCAAGGCTACATGGATCACAAAGAATCAGACAACTATGACACCATAAAAAGAAACTGATCAAGCTAGAGTAACCAACCACAAAAAAATGGAGATCTAAAAACATGGAGATCCATGAGTTGCTTCACAAAAATTCAAAATAATCATCTTAAAGAAACTCAATGAAATGCAAGAGAACACATATAGATAACTGAACAAAATCAGGAAAACATGTAAGAATAAAATGAATAAAGAAATAGAAAACATTAAAGAGACCTAAACAGAAATCCTCAAGTTGAAGAAAATAACAGAAATAAAAAATTCATTAAAGGGCTTCAACATAAGAATCAATCATGAGGAAGAAAGAATAAGTGAACTTGAATACTATTGACTTGAAATTAGCCAGTTACATGGGCAAAAAGAAAAAAAAAGTGAAGAAAGCCTACATGAATTATGAGACAATATAAGCAAATTTAATTCATATTTTGAGAGTCCCTGAAGGAGAAAGAAGAGAGAAAGTAGAAAGATTTTTTAAAGAATAATAGATAAAAATTTCCCAAATCTTGAATAGGTATATAAAGGCAGGAACAGAAAGCTAAAATGACTCAAGCAGGAACAATCTAAGAAGATTGCCCAGGACAAATTATAATTAAAATGTGAAAAGTCAAAGGAAAACTTTTGAAGCAAAAATTGAAAAGAAAAATTACACATATGGGAATCCATATAAGGTTATCAGGAGATTTCTGTGCAAAAAAAAAAAAAAATGTAAACGAGGAGACAGTGAGGTGCTAAATTTAAAATGCCAAAAGAAAAAAACATGCTGGATAAGAAAACTATACATGGCAAAACTGTCCTTCAGAAATTAAGAGAGTTAAAGACATTCTCAGATAAACAGAAGCTAAGTGAGCTCATCACCTCTTGACCTTATAAGAAATCTCTAGGGATTTCATCAAAATTAAATGAAAGGACACTAACCTATAAAAACTTATAAAAGTACAAAGCTCACTGGTAAATGTAAAAACAGACTCATATTCAGAATATCTTACTACTGTAATGGTGGAAAATATTGTTATCTGTAGTACAAAAGCTAAAAGACTTTTGTAAAAGTAAAGTAAAAAGTTATAGTATTATAAATATTGTTACAACGATTTGTTAAAGGATGCACAATATAAAAAGATGCAAAGTGTGATGTTAATAGCACAAAATGTGGAGAATTAAATGAGAATTAGAAATGTAAAGCTTTAGTATGTGATTGAAGATAGGTAATTATCAGCTTAAAACAGACTATTATAGGTAATGGAGATTAAGGAGTGCACTTGTGATGAGCATCAGGTGTTGTATGGAAGTTTTGAATCACTATATGTATACCTGAAACTAAGATTACACTGTATTTTAACTAAATGGGAATTTAAATAAAAAATTTTAAAAATAAAAATAAAACTACCTTATACTCTGACAATTGCACTATTTACTATTATTGTATTTACCCAAAGAAAACAAAAACACTAATTTAAAGGGATACATGCACCCAGATGTTTGTAGCAGCATTATTTACAATAGCCAAGACATGGAAGTAGCCTAAGTGTCCACTGATTGATGAATGGGTAAAGAAGATGTGGTATATATATGCAATGGAATATTATTCAGCCATTAAAAAGAATGAAATATTGCCATTGCAATGACTTGGATGGAGCTAGAGTATAATACTAAGTGAAATAAATCAGACAGAGGAAGACAAATACCATATGATTTCACTCATATGTGGGCCTTAAGAAATAAAACAAATAAGCAACGAGAAAAAATGAGAGAGAGACAGAGAGTCAAATCAAGAAACAGATTTTTAATTATGGAGAACAAGTTGACGGTTATCAGAGGGAAGGTAGGTGAGGCAAGGGGTTAAATATGTGATGGAAATTAAGGAGTTAACTTATTGTGATGACCACAGGGAGAAATACGGAACTACTGGAATACTGAATTATTATATTGTATACCTAAAATTAATATAACACTGTATGTTAAGTAACTAGAATTAAAAACTTAAAAAATAGGGATGCCTGAGTGGCTCAGTGGTTGAACATCTGACTTCAGCTCAGAGCATGATTCCAAGGTCCTGGGTTCAAGTACCACATTGGGCTCCCCACAAGGAGCCTGCTTCTCCCTCTATATCTCTGCCTCTCTCTATGTCTCTCATGAATAAATAAATACAATCTTTTAAAAAAACTCATAAAATAGACTATTATATCTATTAAATGTTTTGTGTAAGCCTTATGATGATCACAATGAAGAAAGAGAAACAAATTAAAGCACACCACTACCAAAAAAATAAATCACAAAGAAAGATAGCAAGAGAAGAATGAAGAGAAAGAGAACACAAAAAAATAAAAACAGAAAATGATTAATAAAATGGCAATAGAAAGTTCTTAACTATCAGTGATTACTTTAAACATAAATGGATTTTCTCTAACCAAAAGACAGAGTGGAAAATGGATAAAAAGCAAGATCTAATAATAAACTGGCTATAAGAAGCTCAATTTACCTTTAAGGACATTTTTATGCTGAAAATAAAGGAAAGGAAAAAATATTCCATACAAATGGTAACCAAAAGACAGCAGAGTTTGCTATTCTTAAATCAGATAAAATAGACTTGCAATCAAATCAGTCACATACACACACACACACACTTGCACACAAACACACACACACACAAACAAGAAAAATGAATATAACACTTGTTTTAACTATATATGCACCAAATATTGGAGTACCTAAAAACTTAAGTAATATTGACAGACTGAAGGGATATATAGACAGCAATTCAATAATAGTAAAGGGCATCAATACCCTACTATTAACATTGGATAGATCAATGAGAAAGTGAATCGGGAAGAAAATGGCAGGCCTGAATAAAACTATAGACCAAATGGACCTTCCAACTGGAACAAAATACACATTCTCCTCAAACACACATGGAACATTCTCTGGGATAAAACATATGTTGGTCCACAAAGCAAGTTTTATGAAATTTAAGGGAATTGAAATAAAATCTAATATCATTTCCATGCACAATGGTATAAAACCTTAAAAAAAAAAGCAGAAAAATTCACAAAATATGCAACTTAACATCATACTCCTGAACAACCAATGGACCAAAGAAGGAAAAACAAAATCAGAAAAGCATCTTGAAATAAACAAAAATAAAACAAAACAAAAAACATTACCAAAACATAAGGGATATAGCAAAAGTAGTTCTAAGTTTACAGCAATAAATGTCTACATTAAAAAAATCTCAAATAACCTAACTTTATCCCCAAAGAAAGTAAAAAAGGAAAACAAACTTAGTCCCAAGTTAGTATAAGGGAGGAAATAACAAAGACCAGGCAGAAATACATGGAACAGACCAAAGAGCCAAATGGGGAAAAAAATCAATTAAACCAGGAGTTGGGTTTTGAAAAGATTTTTAAAAAGGCAAATCTTTAGCTAGACTAACAAAGAAAAAGTGATAGGACTCAATAAAATAAAATTATGAAAGAAAGAGGAGACACTAAAATTGATATAATAGAAATACAAAGTATCATAAGAGGCAACTATAATAATTATCTACCTACCAACTGCATAACCCTTTAGAAGAAATGAATAAATTCCTAGAGACAGACAACCTAGCAAGACTGAATCATGAAGAAATGGAAAACTTCAGCAAACCAATCACAACTAAAGGGACTGAATTTATTATTAAACCTTCTAACAAAGAAAAGACCAGAAGTAGATGGTTTTACAGGGGAATTCTATGAGATATTTAAAGAATTAATGTTTATATTCCTGACTCCCAAAAATTAAAAATGAGGGAACACTCCCAAACTCATTTTATAAGGCCAACTTTACTCTGATACCAAAGACAGGTAAGGACACTACAAGAAAAGAAAATTACAGGCCAATATCCCTGATGAATACAGATGCAAACTTTCTCAACAAAATACTAACACACCAAATTCAACAGCACATTAAAAGTATCATATGCCAAGATCAAGTGAGATGTATTCCTGGCATGCAAGTATGATTCAACCACAGTAATCAATGCACATAATACACCCCATTAATAGAAGTAGGGGTAAAACTTATATAACCCTCCAAAGTGATGCAGAAAAAAATCTGACAAAATGCAACACACTTTTATGACAAAAGCTTTCAACAGTTTTGGTATAGAACAAACATATATCAATATAATAAAGGCTATATATGACAAACTTGAACTAATGATTTTCAATAGTGAAAAGCTGAAATCTTCCTATGAGATCAAAAATAAGACAAAGTTCTCCATTCTTACCACTTAATAAAGCATTAGAAGTCCTAGTAAGAGCAAATAGGCAAGAAAAACGAATTAAAAGGCATCCAAATCAGAAAACAAGAAATAAAACTGTGGGGGAAATGGAAAGATGTTGGTTAAGGGTGCAAATTTTCAGCAATAAAATGAATCAGTCTGGGGATCTAACGTACAGCATAGTGACTAAAGTTAATAATATATTATTTACTGGAAAGTTTCTTACTAAATGTTAAGTGTTCTTTCTATGTAAAGTGGTGGATGTTTTAACCTTATTGCAATCATTTAAAAATATATACTTATATGAAATCATTACATTGTACACCTTAAACTTACACAATGTTATATGTCAATTTATCTCAATAAATCTTGGGAAAAAATTTAAAGATAAAAGCTTATTCATTCTCCAATCTTATGGACATCTGCCATTTGCCTTTTCAGAAGTTTCTTTTTTCTTTAGGATTCCAGTTAATTGTTCCAGTGTAGGTAAATTATTCAGGAATTCTTTAAATGTTTTCAATAAAGAGGGGTTGGTTGATTGTAACAATAACTGAATTGCAAAGGAACACACACTTGCACACAAGTGTGCAAGAAGACTTTACAAGAAGATGAAGAGAATTTAGCTAATGGAAAAGAACAAAACAAAACTAACTTCTTGACCCCATGTAAGATATGGTGTTAGAAAATAAGACCTGGATGTTCTATGCAACTGAAGAATTACTGAACTCTAATTGAATTTATTTTAAAAAAAAAAGAAAAGACCTTAAGAGGGTTGCTCAGATGTATTTTGATTACAGAAATATCTCAATGGGTACAAGAAAGATTTGTAATATAGTATAGAGATGTGAAGTCAAGTTGAGAGAGGAGAATCATCAAGCATTATGTACATGAGAGTCCTGGAAATGACAGATTATTGAATGGACAGAAGAGTAAGAGGGGTCCAATGTTTTTGGATATGATACAATGAGAAGGGCTGATAGGATATTAACATATTTTCCATCTCTTTGAAACAAGTATTTCAAGAAATACAAGGAATTTAATGCTGAGCTTACTATAAAATAGATTGCCTCTTACCTTGCAATCTGGCGTGCAGCATTCCCCAGAACCACATTGTTTACCAGTTTTTATTACACACGACCTAGGGTCACAGCAGGCTTTATGCGTACAAGTCTGTAAAATAGACAAATTCAAATGGTCTCTTCTCACATCAATTATAATTTGTCTTTTAAGAAACTTGCCAATTCCAACTAAATTGCCAAATTTATTTATACAGAGTAGTTTTTAATATTCCTTATTTTAAATATATGTAGGATGTGCAGTAAGTAATGTATCCTCTTTTGTTCCTGATACTAGAAATTTCTTTTTTCTTTCATATCTCTTTCATCAGCACAGCAAGAGACCTATCAAATATTATTGTCAAAAGCACTGATTATTGTCAAAGCACTAGCTTTTATTTTCATTCTCTGATTTCTATCTCATTGATTTCTACTTTTATCTTTATCATTATTTCCTTCTATTTATATTAGGTTTAACTTAGACTAGTATTTTAGTTACCTGAAGCATTCTAATTGAGTTTTTACCTTTCTTCTTCTCTAATATAATCTTTTATTTCTATAGATTTTCCTTGTAATGTTTTAAATGAATCTCATAGATTTTGACATTATGTTTAAATGTACATAATGCTAAATATATATCCTAAAATTGCTTTTGTAATTTTTTCTTTGAGCCAAGGGCCATTTAGAAGTTACAGTTTAATTTCCAAATATTGGGGGCTTCTTAAGATATTTTATTAAACTTGATTTCTAATTTAATTCTCAACATAAAATAAATATGTTGAGATTTATTTCATGCCTCAAAATATATTCTATCCTAATAAATATTCCAATTTTCTTTTAAAGGAATTATATATTTAAGTTGTTAAATATAGTAACCAATAAATATCATTACATTAAGGTGGTTTGTAGTACTGTTCAGGTCTTCTATATCCTTGCTTTTTTTTTTCTAGTTGTTCTATCAGTTAATGAGAGATGCGAAATAAATCTCCAAATATGATAGTAGATTTTTAAGTTTCTCCCATTAGTTCTGCCAGTGATTGCTTCATGAAATTTGAAGATTTAATGTGTGTATATATGTAAATATATTTTTATGAATTTATATATTTATTATTGTTATATCTTATGTATTTATCCTTTTATCATTTTGAAGCATTACTATATCTCTACACTATATATTAATATAGTCACTATAGCTCTTTTATATTGGCTGTTTGCTTGTTATATCCTTTTCTGTTCTATTACTTTCTACAATACAGAGTATTTGGGGTTAAAAAGAATCTCTTACTGATAGCATGTGATTGTCACTTGATTTTTATCTAGTCTGACAACCTTTGCCTTTTGATTAGAGTGCCTGTCCTATTTATATTTAACGTAATTATTAATACACCTGTATTTCAATTTGTTATTTTGCCATTTGTCTCTATCTCGTGTTTGTTCCTCAATTTTTCCCTTCTTGTCTTATTTTATGCTGATGAAATATGTTTTGTATCTAGCCAATAAATCCTCTATTGGCTTTTTAGCTGTATGTCTGTATAATTTTTCAATATTTGCCCTAGGATTTACAGTTTCTTTGAAATACTATAATCTACTTAAAATTACTACCGATTTTCTTCAAGTAAATTATAGAAACCTTGTAACAGCTTATTTCAATGGACCCTTTCATATTTAATGCTGTTATATTATTATATAGCTGTAGATATGTAGACACAGGTATATACACATAAGTGTGTATATGTGTTTATGTATATATATTAGTGTTTATATGCATATATACATATATTAATCCATTAACACATACATATCCATACATATATGGGTGTATATGTGCATAATAAATACAAATGTAAATACATATTTATATGCACATATATGTATGGTGTATATATCAATGCATAGTGAATAATTATATGTATTTACATATTGTGCATGTATATAATGTAGTTAGTAAAATTAACAGCAGAAAAGAAAAAGGACACATATAATTATTTATATTTACTCACATATTTACCAATTCCCTTGCTCATCCTCTTATAAATCAGACTGATCATCTATTGTGTTGGCCCTTCCGCCTAAAATATTTTAAAGTCTTAGAATTTTCTGTAGTGTAAGTTTATTGTGATATACTGTCTCAGCTTTTGCTTAACTGAGAATAATTTTATTTGCTTCCACTTTAAAGGATAACTTCTTTGAATATATATATCTTTTTCCTTGATCTTTTTTCTTTCAGTATGTTTGTCATTTAAAAGTCTACTGACCTCCATGACTTTTAGGAAGTTAGCTATATTTTGTATCATTGTATCCTGTACCTAATATGTCATTTTTTTAGGCTGAAATTAAGTTTTCCTGTTATCTTGGGACTCTGGGGGTTTTATTGATCTCTGTATAGAAGTGGGGTTTTTTCGTGCCTATATACTTATAGTTTAACGAGCATCTTGGATTCATAAGTAAATGTTTTCCTTCAAATTTGGAAAATAATCAGCACTACTCCTACAAATTTTTTTCTGTCATTTATTTTCTCTTTTCTTTATCTTGAAATCCAATTACACTTACATTGGGCTTAATATTTCCTCTCAGGTGTCTAAGGTTTTGTTGTTTTTCTTCAACTCTTTTGCTCTCTGTTCCATAGATTATATGTTTTTATTGTTCTATTGATCAACTTCATTGATTATTCTGCTTTTGGTCAAGTTCATTAATTCTTCGGCTTTTTGTTTTATTTCAGTTATTGTACTTTTCATTTCTATACTTTAAATTTATATGGGTTTTTTTATAGTGAACTTCTACGTTGATATACTTTAGCTGCTCATTCACAAGGATAATTTTTTTCCTTAAATTATTTGAGCATAATTTCCTTTAAATCTCCTAATATATTAAAAAATTACTGTGAAGTCTTTATCTGATAAATACAATATCTTTGACTTCTCAGAGTCAGTTTCCCTTAACTGCATATTTTTCCTAAATCTGGTTCACATTTTCCCAATTCTTTGAACGTCTAGTAATTTTTGGTTAATAGTTAGATTATAGGTACAACAATATAATGCCTGTATTCAGCTGTATCCTTCTAGATGCTTTTGGTTTGTTTATTTTTTGCCCAGTAGGCAAAAAAAAGTAGGCAGTTAAGTAACCTGGGTACAAACTATAAACTTTATCTCTCCAACAACTATCTCTGCTCAACTCATATGGCTTCCAACTGCTGAATTTTTAGCCTGATTCTCTGGTGAATGTGACATTCAGCCAAGGATTTAGGCAGAGAGAACACTTAGGTTTCAGAGTACAAATTATCTGTAATTTCCTTGTTTCTTAAGATTTCTCTTTAATTTCCAGTTGCAGTCCCAGTCAAACTCACAGGGCTTACCTGGGGCACCTATATCTTTAAGAGTCTCATCCTATTTTTTTGTCCTATAGGGTAATTCTGGGCCATGCATATTTTAGCAGTAAGCCAAATATGTGTAAAATTGATCATCAGATTTTAGGTTGTACCACTTTCACAGTTTCTCTCACTTTCAGGGTTTTCCCCTCTCACACTGAGTCGTAGAGCCACAATTTTCTATAGCTACATTTTTATATTTTCTACAGGTGATAGATTTTTTAAAAAACATACTTTCAACTGGCATCATCTGTCAATAGAAAGCTTTCTGCTTTATATAGCAAACAATGCATTTTGCAATTCCACTGGTAACAGTCTATTGTCTTTAGATATTCCTGTCTTTGTTATTGTTTGTATTAAGGGTATATCTCAAATCCTTAGACACCCTTCGTGATAACTAATTATGAATTTGGAGTTGACACATACACTAAATATCAGAAGGCAATCTATGAAGGTAAACATTATCTAAAAGGCTTTTGGTACCACTTCAAAAAAAAGGCAAAAATCAGAAACTTGAAGGCTTCCATCTTCCCCAAAGTCGATCTTTTTCCATTTGTTTTTCTAAGAAACAAGGTCTTCATCTTTTTTACCTGTTATACACATATATACACATACTTTTTTACCTATATACAGATACATATAGGAATTTTTTTAATTTAAAAATTTTCTACTAACCTCTAGAGTGCCACAATCACATTGTTCACCTTCTTCCAATTTCCCATTACCACATACTCTCCTCTGTCTTTGTTTATAAACTGGTATTTCAGGAAGGATGTTCCGAAGACATTCAAAGCCAGAATGTGAAGCTAAGTATTTGAAGTCATCCAAATTACAGGTGCTAAACTCCTTTACACCCCCAGACTGCCTAAAATATTTTTAAAAAATGGATATGACAAAAATTATTGCTGTATATCTGCATTTCCACTAATGTATGGTATTCTGAAAAGAGATTTAAAAAGCATTGTGGGGAAAAAAAAGCGCATTTTTAAAAATATTCACTGCATTGCAAAACATACTATTGTTATATCACACATTTTAAGTTTCACCAAGAAAATTATTGTAATGAAAAAAATACAAAATCTTTTTATTGTCATCCATCCTGTTTTTAAAAAGTCACAGTATTTTTTATCTATCTTGAGACCATTATTAAATCTGTAAATATAAGCACTGTGTTCATTTTATTTACTTTCCCAATGCCAAACAACTGAATTTTAAATTTTAAGCATCAGTATTTAACATTTTTTAAATTTTAATATGATTTTAATATAACAAAATTCTTGTAATGATTATATAAACATGTTTGTATTAATTTTAATAGTATTTTTAGAGCTTTTGCTCAACATAATTGAACATTTCAAATAAAAACCTGTTGACACTGAAGAAATACAATCCTAAGAGATTACAAATAATTATATGCCAACAAATTAGGCAACCAAATGCCCCCCTTAATACCCATCACCCAATTGCCCCATCCTTCTGCCCACCTCCAGCAACCCTGTTTGTTCCCTATTGATAAGAGTCTCATATTGTTTGTGTCTCTCTCTTTTTTATCTTATTTTTCCTTCCCTTCCCCTATGTTCATCTGTTTTGTTTCTTAGATTCCACATCTTAGTGAAGTCATATATTTATCTTTTTCTGACTGACTAATTTTGCATAACCTAGTACACCCTATGATGACAAGTGATATGGAGCATTTCTTCATGTGCCAATCAATGGCTATGTGTAGGTCTTCTTTGGAGAAATGTCTGCTTATGTCTTCTGCCCATTTCATGACTGGATTGTTTGTTTTCTGGGTGTTGAGTTTGACAAGTCCTTTATAGATCTTGGATATTAGCCCTTTATTTGATATGTCATTTGCAAATATCTTCTCCCATTCGGTGGGTTGCCTTTCAGTGTTGTTGACTGTTTCCTTTGCTATGTAGGAGCTTTTTTATCCTGATAAAGTCCTGAGAGTTCATTTTTGCTTTTCTTTCCCTTGCTTCTGGAGATGTGTCTATCAAGAAGTTGCTGCAGCTGAGGTCAAAGAGGTTGTTGTTGCCTGTGTTCTCCTCAAGGATTTTGGTGGTTTTCTGTCTCCCATTTATGTCTTTCATTCACTTTGAGTTTGCTTTGTGTGTGGTGTAAGAAAGTGATCCAGTTTTATTCTTCTGCAGGTGGCTGTCTGATTTCCCCAACATCATTTGTTGAAGAGACTTCCCCCTCCCCGCCCCACTGGATATTCTTTCCTGTTTTGTCGAAGACTAGTTGACTATAGAGAGAACTGAGGATCCATTTTTGGATTCTCTAGTCTCTTCCATTAATCTATGTGTCTGCTTTTGTGCCACTACCATACTGTCTTGATGATCACAGCTTTGTAAAACAGCTTGAAGTCTGGAATTCTGATGCCTTCAGTTGTGCTTTTCTTTTTCAACATTACTTTGGATGTTTGGGGTCTTTTCTGGTTGCATACAAATTTTAGGATTCTTTGTTCTGGCTCTCTGAAAAATGCTAGTGTTATTTTGATAGGGATTGCATTGAATGTGTATGTTGGATAGCATAGACATTTTAACAATATTTGTTCTTCCAATCCATGAACATGGAATGTTTTTCCATTTTTTGTGTCTTCTTCAATTTATACATTCTACAGGGTATAGATCCTTTACCTCTTTGGTTAAGTTTATTCCTAGGTATCATATGGTTTTCGGTGCAGTTGCAAATGGGATTGATTCCTTGATTTCCCTTTCTGCTGCTTCATTGTTGGTGTATAGAAATGCAACAGACTTCTGTGCATTGACTTTATATCCTGTGACTTTACTGAATTTTCCTGTATCAGTTCTAGCAATTTTGGGGTGGAGTCTTTTGGATTTTGCAAGTTCCTTGTGATATGTCATGGAATTGACCTCTTTTTGTTGATTTTGAGGGGAGTTCTCTGTTCTTTTTAGACTTGAATACCCATTTCCATCCCAAGATTAGGGAAGTTCTCAGCTATAATTTGTTCTAATAAACCTTCTGCCCCTTTTCCCTGCTTTTCTTCTTGGACTCCGATGATATGGATATCATTTCACTTTATGGAATTGCTGAGTTCCCTAAGTCTATCTTGGTGATCTAACAGTTTTCTCTCCCTCTTCTTTTAAGCTTCATTATTTTCCATAATTTTATCTTCTTATATCATTAATCCACTTTTCTGATTCCTCCATCCTTGTGTTTGTGGCTTCCACTTGGGACTGCATCTTGGTTATAGTATTTTTAATTTCGGCCTGGCTAGATTTTAGTTCTGTTATCTCCACAGTAAGGAATTCTCTAGTGTCTTGTATGTCTTTTTCAAGCCCAACTAGTATCCTTATAACAATCGCTTTAAATTCTACTTCAGACATCTTACTTATATATATATTGGTTAAATCCCTGGCCATGTGTTCTACCTCATGTTCTTTATTTTGGGGTGAATTCTTCCATCTCATCTTTTTGTCCAGAAAGGAAAAAAAAGAAAGAGAAAGAAGATCAAACAACAACAACAAAGTAAAACAAAGAAAATGGGGCAGCGGGGCTGGGGGGACAAGAAAAAAAAAAAACAAGGTGTGTTTTGGTCTGCTTGTCAAAAGAATCTAGGTCCCAAGATAAAAAAAGAAATGAAGTAAGATGGAAGTAAGCAAAAAAAAACAAACAAACTATATATATGTGTACATATATATATAACAATAAAACTTTTAAAATTTAATAATAAAAGATTTAAAAAGGAATCAGAAAACATAAAATAAATGAAAAAAATAAGAATAAAAGAATAAAAGTAAAAAGGAAGCTACATCCTACTTCCCCTAGAGCTAATACTTGCAGTACTCTGTGTCCAATAATCTTAGTGTGAGCTAGTTGTTTGTGCTGGTATTCTGGGGAAGGGCCCTGCTGTGCTGATTCTCAGGCTGACTTGTTTTGGTGAGAATGCATTTCCAGGGCACAGGGGGCGGCAGAGCTAAGTGTAGGTGGCCATGGCCTTCACTAGGCGGTACTGTTTTGTTTCCTAAAGCCTTTCAACACTGATGGTGGGGATGAAAATTGCTGTGACCAGCTTTCTAGCCTCCAAGCTAGAACTTTGTACCTCCTACTCTTCAGTGAGCCCTCACAGAAGAGCAATCAGTCACATCTGTGTCCCCGGTTTCCATCTGAACCCTATGTTCACCCTGCCTGTGTCCAAGCCTTTCTATCTCAGGCATGCAACTGAGTTTCAAAACTCCAAATTTCAGGAACTCTTGTGGCATGGAACTGCACTGTTCCTCCTGGGGAGGATGTCACCATACATGCCAGTCAGTCCCAGGAAAGTAGTCACACGACCATTTAGCAGTTCGAAGTTTATAGCAGAAAGCTGGCAACAAGACTCACTGCTCTCATCCCAGGAAAACTGTTGCAGGACCATGCCACAGTTCATAGTTTATAGTAAAAGCCAGCACTAAGATCTGCTCCTCTCCTCTGGCTTCCTGGTTCCCATGCCTGGGAACAGTGCATCAACTTGGTACCACCCATTCTTCCTGCATTCCAGGGTATCCTCAGGGCACCCTGTCACTCTTGGGATTCTATCCTTCTTTGCCATCTAAGGAGCTTTAAGCCAGGCACATTCCAGACAGTAGCAAACTTCCAAAGGTTCAGATTTTGTGCTCTGCAGCTTCTAATACCTTGCAATAGCAGCTATAAGCAGGTTCCCTCCCTACCACCAGATCCACAGCTTTATCTACCCCAAATGAACTTACACACCTCTTACCTCCCAAAATGTGGCCATTTTTCTACTTAAGACTTGGCAGATTTTGTTCTTTCAGAATCTGATTGATTTCTTGGGTGTTAATAATGATTTTATAACTATCTGGCTGTGTTTGAGGAACAGGACAATCTCAGGGTGCCCCTACTCCTCCCACCCCTTACCCTACCTCCCCCTTACCCCTCCCCCTGGAGAGAGAATCTTAAGCAGGCTCCACACCAGGGTCAAGCTCACAATCCTGAGATCATGACTTGAGCCAAAATCAAGAGTCAGGTGCTTAATCAACTGAGCCCTTAATTTCTAAATTCTTGACATTATAGAACTAAATTGAATTTTATTAATACTCCACTCTTACATTTCTTATCAACAAACAAATAAAATTCATGAGCCAAAAACTCAAAACTAAAAACAGAGAAAATCTTATAAAACTAAATATGGATTCCAAAATTAATAGCTGAACAGAAAATGTGATTCTAAATTCTTGGCAGATGCCAAAGTTCTGTAGAAACTAAACACAAATTGTTTAAAGCCTGGAAGCCCTGGCCAGAAATTACACAGTTAGAACATGGGAAAACAGCAGAAAGGGGTTGTAAGTGAACCTATACTGTTCTAGCTGCACTTCATGTCCTTCTCAGAGGAAACCTCAGTATTGATTAGGTTTGAGACAGACTAATACTGACAGGGAAACCTAGTAATAGTAACCTGCCTACCAGAAAAGCTTTCCACTGGACTGGCAATACAGCAAATGAACTAGCAATGAACGATCTGAAAATGAAATAAAGAATACAATTCTATTCATAATAGTAAAAAAATAAAAAGAAATAAAATATTTGAAGATAAATTTAACAAAACAAGTACAAGACATATAAACTGCAAAAAACAATATATTGCTGAGAAAAATTAAAGAAGACCCAAATTAATAAAGACATATATCATACTCAAGGATTAAAAGACTCAACATTATTAAGATGACAGTTCTCCCACTATTGGCCTATGCAATTAAACAACACAATACTTACTAAAATCTTAGCAAGAGTTTTCATAAAAATTAGAAAGCTTATAATAAAATACACATGAAAGTACAAAAGATTAATTAAGTGGGGGAAAGGATGATCTTTTCAAACAATGACATTGGAATAACCAGAAACCTACCTAGCAAAAATAAAAAGGAACTTAAACACATATACATAATTTATTCAAAATGTATCATAAAAATTAATATAAGAGCTATAAAACCATGATGCAAAAAATTGATAAATTATACTTCATCAAAAAATTTTTCTCAAAAAAAGCACAATAAGAAAGAAATATTTGAAAATCAGGTATCTGGTAAAGAACTCCAAACCAGAATATAAACAATCCTTACAACTCAATAAAAGTGTGAAAATTTCTACTTTGTTTTTCTTTAAATTGACAAGATTTTTGAATAGGATCTTCAAAGAAAATATACAAAGCTATTAAGCATGATAATATGTTCAACATCATTCAATATCATTAACTTAGAAAGAAATGCAGGTTAAAACCACTATGAGGTAACGCTACACAACAACTAAAATAATTTAAATTGAACATACTAAGCACACCAAGTCTTTATGTGGAACAACCAGGACTGGCCACATAATTTGTGGGAACCCAAGCAAAGTGGAAATATAGGGTTCCCTACTTATAAAGCAGGGAAAATATATTATTAATGTCACTAAAATAAAGTGTTTTCCTTTCCTCAGCAGTCTCTCTCAATAGGTCATGGTGTTATTTATTTACAATTTAACGTCTTTCTAAATAAAACAATTTTCTTAATTGTTAATATGAATTGTACTGTTCATCCTTTATTGTACAATGCCAGTTTTAAATGGAATTATCAAAGCATTTAGCTTTATGCGGCATTACTGAATTTACACAATTCATATGCTTTTTCCCTAGAGGTTGCTTTCAATCTGGCCAAGGGAGAAAAATACAAGCCAGACTCCAGAATTTAGGAAGGAGGAAGAGTTTCATCAGGCATGGAGAGGCCTGCAAGAGTGTCGGTCCTATTTTGGCATGTGTTCCATTGTACTTGAAAAGAATGTATTCTATAGTTGTTGGGTATAGTGTTCTGTAATTGTCAGTGCAGTTTGGTTAATAGAAGTATAAAAATTCCTAACCAAAACAAACAAAAATTTTTAAAGGAATATGTGCAATAAAGAAAATTATCTTACACTGCTTTACGTGACATTGTGCAAACATCTCCTGAACAATAGCAAATGTCAGGATCATCATAACTCAATCCCAGATTAAAGCCAAGCAACTGCACGATACTGACAGTGTATGACTCCAAGGATAAACCCTCTGGATACTAAATATAAGGAAAAAGAAAAGAGTTAGCTAAGAATCCTATACTATTCTATAATAAAATTACTATAATAAAAAGTTAGTGTATGCTATGCTAAATAATAAAAAATAGTACATAAACTCATTTTTAAAATCAATGCATTCAAAATGCCTACGTAGATCCAACTGTAGTAGAGTTATATAAGCATATGGACCATAGACATTAAATATGGATGAGTGAACAAATAGTTTAATTTCAAAATACTAATACTTAATGACAATACTAGCTACCTAGCTAATCTAACAGAGTCTCAAACACCATACTGTATTGATTCTTTGAGTCATTTTAAATAAAATGACTTTAATCTTTTAACAATCAATTGTACATTCTCTTTGTAGTAGGCAGCCTCTGACATGAATCCCAATGATCCACCTCCTGGTCACGTCCTTGTGTATTCCTATCCTGTGTGTATAGGTTGGACTTACTGACTTTCTTCTAATTAACTAAATGTAGCAGAGCAGATGGCTCATCATTTCCAAGATAGATTATAAAAAGACTGACTTCCTGGTTTCCTGTGTGATGTGGTAGAAGAAAAAAAAAAAAAAAAAAGACTGACTTGGATTCTAAGTCTCACTCAGTCTCTCTAGGTGAAGCCAGCTGTGACATCATGAAGTAGGCTTCTAGAGAGGCCCACATGCATGAGTTTGAAACAGATTTTATGAGACCTGCTATAGCAAAATGACTAACTTTGGAAGCAAATCCTTTCTATGTTGAACCCTGAGATAATTACAGCACTCCTTGACACCTTGACCTCATGCACCTAGACTCGTGGCCCACATAACTGAATTGTTTTCATCTGCTAAGTTTGGTGTAATAGGTTACACAGAAATAGAAAATTAATAACCCTCATGAAGTATCATTGTTCTCCTTCGGGTCATTTCCAATTTCTACACAAAGATGTTTATAGAAGCTTCATTCATAATTCCCAAAACTCACAAGTAACTACGATGTCCCTCAATAGGTGAGCAGATAAATAAATTGTGATATATTTCAGACAATGGCATATTATGCAGCATTAAAAAGAAATGAGCTATCAAGTCATGAAAAGAAATGGAGGAAGTCTAAGTGCATATTACTAAGTGAAAAAAGTAAGGCTACATACTGAATGATTCCAACTACATGGGAGTCCATAAAAAAACTATGGAGACAATAAAAAGGTCCATTTTTGCAGGCAGGGAGGGGAGAAATTAATAGGCAGAACATAGAGGATTTTTAGGGCAATGAAAATATTTTGCGTAATAATACTATGATAATGGAGAACTATCATCTTTTGTCCAAACTCATATACAATGCCAAGATTGAGTCCTAATGTGAACTATGGACTTTGGGTGATTTTGATGGGTCAATGTAGGTTCATCCTTAGTAAAATATATACCATTCTGGTGAGAGATGTAGATAATGAGGGAGGTTGTGCATGTGTATGGGCAACTGGTATATGGGTAGTCTGTGTTACCTTTCACTCAGTTATGTGGTGTACCTAAAACTGTTCTTAAAAAATAGTCTTTAAAAAGGTGACGGGTTCCTTATGACCCAGGCTACAGCACTGTGAACAAGTGGCAAATAAAGAACTATTCAGAGAAGGCATCCTTGATCCATAATATGTCTTGCCTTCATGTATATAAAGACTCATTATAGGGGATCCCTGGGTGGAGGAGCGGTTTAGGGCCTGCCTTTGGCCCAGGGCACGATCCTGGAGACCAGGGATGGAATCCCACGTCGGGCTCCCTGCATGGAGCCTGCTTCTCCCTCTGCCTGTGTCTCTGACTCTCTCTCTCTCTCTCTCTCTCTCTCTCTCTCTCTCTGTGTGTGTCTATCATGAATAAATAAATAAAATCTTTAAAAAAAATAAAAAATAAATTCCTTTAAAAATTAAAAAAAAAATAAAGACTCATTATATACAAGGTACTTTAATTTAGTTATGCACTGGCCTACAAGGATTCCTTATACTTCCACTTGTGTTTCTCCCTTTTACTCTCATAATAAAATGCTTTCTTTGCTGTTTAGCACAACTTATGCGGTATTCTGTAATTTCATTATCCCTGAAATTTGGTAATATGAATCAAATTGTATTAATGGGTTAGTTGCATTCGTTACAGAAATGACTTTGATTTTCTGTATTGTGATGTTTAGATATCTGGGGCCTTGCCAATGCTAGACTCCTCCCAGGGTTACCCAATTAAGATAATAAAACAACTTACCTGCAAGTGTGCCTTTCATATGGAAACCAATCAACCTAGAGCCCATATACCCTACCACCTCTTTTATGAGGCTCACATACTCAGGCCACTCTCCTCCTGCCAAAATCAGGTACTAGAGCCAGATACCAGAAAACTAGACACAGTCTCTATGCAAGAAAGCCTGCTGAAATTATTCAAACTAGCCAAACCTACGCCTGCTTACTTTGCCTTACCCATTCCTCCCTTAAAGAACCAACAAAGGCTCTTGTCCACATTTCCTCCATGCTCCCTTTGCTGCCTGAACAACCCTAATGCTTCCTTCTATGGCCCTTGCAAGGCATGCCTTCTGTTTCTAGGGAACTATATGTTAAACTTCTTCCTGCATTACCATGTCTGCATGTCTTCCAATACCTGATGAAAATAAACTAGATTAGTTCTACTTTAGTCCAGTTAGTTAATTCAAACTAGACTACAACCAAATTAGTTGCAAATATATACTGTAAACTCTATGACAACTGCCTAAGGAGTTTTTTTTTTTAATATAATTGATATGCTAAGAGAGGAGAGGAAATAGAATCCCATGAGATGTACAATTAAAACCACAGAAAGCAAAAAATGAGACAGGAAGATTTTAAGATTTTTGAAAATTTATTTATGATAGACATAGAGACAGAGAGAGGCAGAGAGACACAGGCAGAGGGATAAGCAGACTCCAGGCCCGGAGCCTGATGTGGGACTCGATCCCGGGACTCCAGGCCTGCGCCCTGGGCCAAAGGCAGGCGCCAAACCATTGAGCCACCCAGGGATCCCCGAGACAGGAAGATTTTAAAAAGAAATAAGAAACTAGGACAGTGAATAAAAAAATAGATAAAATTCAACATCCATTTATGATTAAAATATCTCAACAAAGTGGGTATAGAGGGAATATACCTTAACATAATAAGGGCCATATATGACAGGCTCACAGTTATCATACTCAAAGGTGGAAAACTGAGAGCTTTTCCTCTCAGATAACACACAGGACAAGGATCCCATTCCTGCTACTTTTATTTAACATAATATTAGAATTATGCAAATAATGGAACTGGACTCCTATTTCACATCATTTACAAAAATGAACTCAAAATGAACTAAATACTTACATGTAAGAAATGAAATTATAAAACTATCAGAAGAAAACATAGTGAAAAAAATCTTGACATTGGTCTTGGCAATAATTTTATGGATATGACACCAAAACCACAAACAACAAGTTTCATTACTATAAAAGTTTCTGCATGGAAAAGAACCAATCAATAAAACAAAAAGGCAACTTAGAGATTAGGAAAAATAGGTTTTTAAAATACAGATCTGATAAAGGGTTAATATCCAAAATATTTTAGAAACTCATACAACTCACGATCAAAGCCAAATAAGAATTCCTGTATTAGGAACTCATACAACTGATAAAGAAATGGTCAAAGAAATGGTGCCTGGGTGGCTTAGTCAGTTGGGCATCCAATTCTTGATTTCAGCTGAGTCATGATCTCAGGATCATGAGATCGAGCTCCATATTGGGCTCTATACTCAGTATGGAGTCTGCTTCTCCCTCTCCTGCTCCTCCTCACCACTCTCTCTCTTAAAAAACTAAATAAAATCTTTTTAAAAAAATAAATGGTCAAAGGACCTGAATAGACATTTCTCCAAAGAGAATATTCAAATAGACAACAGGTACATGGAAAGATACATGCTCAGCATCACTGATCATCAGGGAATTACAGGTATCATTTCACATCTATTAGAATGACTATTATCAAAAAGACAAGAGATAATAAATGCTGGTGAAGAAAATGGAACCCTTGTACACTGTTGATAAGAATGTAAATTGGTACCAACAATATGGAAAAGTGTGGCGATTCCTGAAAAAAAACAAAAATAGAGCTGTCGTATGAATCATCAGTTCCACTTCTGGGTATATATACCTGGAAAAAAGAAAACCTCTGTCTCAAGGAGGTATTTGTACCCTATGTTCATTACATCCATATTTACAACAGCCAAGACATGATAACAACCTAAGTGTCCACTGATAGATGAATGGAAAAGGAATATAGTGACATAGTAATAATACAATTGTATTATATATTTGTATTGTATATTTGAAAGTTGCTAAGAAAGTAGATCTTAAACGTTCTTATCGCACACACACACACACATACACACACATAGCAACTGCGTGAGATGATAGATGTGTTCACTAACCTAATTATGAAAATATTTCACAACATACACATATATCAAATCATTATGCTGTACGTCTTAAACAATATTATGCCAATTATATCTCATTAAAGGTAGAAAAATGGATCTTATGCATAAATTCAGCAAGGTTAAAAAAAATTCAGCAAGGTTATATATACAAATATGTATAAAAATAGACTATATATATATATATATACCCTAGCAGTGAAAAATTAGAAGATGAATTTAAACAATCAATATCAGTCATAACAGCATCAGGATATATAAAATAGCTATGAATAAATTTAGCAGAAGATATATGAAATCTCAGAGAATTTTTATTTTAGAGAATTTTTATTTTACTTTTATTTTTTTAAGATTTTATTTATTTATCCATGAGAGACACAGAGAAAGAGGCAGAGACACAGGCAAAGGGAGAGGCAGGCTCCATGCAAGGAGCCCGATGTGGGACTTGAACCCAGGAATCCAGGATCATGCCCTGTGCCAAAGGCAGGCAGGCGCTCAACCGCTGAGCCACCCAGGCATCCCTCTACAGAGAATTTTTAAAAGACATCAATAAATGGAGAGATAAATCAAGTTAGTGGACACTGGAAGATCCAATGTTGTTAAAATAAATTTCCCGTAATTTATTTATAAATTACACACCATTCCAATCAAAATCTAAGTAAGCCTCTGCATCTGTGTATCTGTGTGTCTGCATGTAACTAGAAAAGCTGATTTGAAAAACTTTATGAGAATACAAAGCTGTATATAGACAAGTGACAAAAAACAAAGTTGGAGGACTTTATCTTGATTTCAAGACATTTAATAAGGTCACCATATTCAAGGAAGTAATTATTTAATTATTTTGTCACTTTAAAAAAAACCCTTAAAATATTATGATTGGTAGCTATCTTCCTGAAATCTAATCTTCAAACTCTTTGTTGCTAGTATTAACAAAAATAACATTTTTACATTTATATTTTAATTTTATAATGATATTTTTACAGTATTCTTACTAAACTGATATTTTCATCTTTTTTATTTACAAATTTCTATTTTAAAAATGCCAATCGGGGATCCCTGGGTGGCGCAGCGGTTTGGCGCCTGCCTTTGGCCCAGGGCGCGATCCTGGAGACCCGGGATCGAATCCCACATCAGGCTCCCCGTGCATGGAGCCTGCTTCTCCCTCTGCCTGTGTCTCTGCCTCTCTCTCTCTGTGACTATCAAAAATAAAAAAAAAAAAAATTAAAAATGCCAATCAAAATTAGTCTTAAGAATGGCATCAGGAAAATACACATACTAACCTCTTTTTTTTTTTTTTTACTAACCTCTTATATTCAATAATTCTTATCACCTGCTTTATTTGCTTTACACACACACACGTGCACAATCTAAAAATTAGTCCTCGGCAATGAAACATTGTTTTCAAGAATTAACAACAGTGATGAAGACTTGGACAATTTCTGATGGTCTTTCCTCAAGCTTTGGCTAAAGGAAGACCAAAAGCAATCACTGAGAATAAAAACAAATCCCTATAAAATGTCTGTTCTCTTAGCCATGGTAACAAACCCAGACTGGTTTTGGATTTATCTAATCAATCAATATGTAATTTATAGGAAAGATAACAAGTAGATATCAGAACTGATTATAAGTATCTAATCTGTCAATAACAATTCACTTCATTGTACATGCTACCAAAATACAACCAACTGTACTGCTGGCTCAGTACAAAGTATAGACTTCTTTTTTTGAAGTATTCTGTTAGTTCCTTTCCCTACTTTTTATACAAGTTGTTGCAAAAGGAATATAAATCTATAGTAGGAGCTCATTCTCACTTTTACCAGAAAACAGTAATTATGAATATTTGATGGCTGTTTCTTCCTCCAACAGTCTGCTCATCCCAAACACCCCAAAGAATTGAAAGCATTAATAAAATAGTTACCTTAAAATAGAAAAAATAACAATCAAATAATAAAAAAATCACATGAATTTACACCAATTATTAATGTTGGGAGAAAAGCTAGTATGTTTAATAACATTAAAATTACATTGATTATGTAATAAATATTGATGCAAGTATGTCACTGTTCAAAAAATTTATTTAGGTAAAATATGTTTTTTTTAAATATGGCATTATAATCAGTTCAATTCATAAATGTTCTTTTTTTCTTAAGATTTATTTATTATTTTAGGAGACTAAGGGGCAGAGGGAGAAGGAGAGAGAGAATCTCAAGCAGACTTCCCACTGAGCACGGAGCCAATGCAGGCCTCAATCCCACAACCCTGAGATCATGATATGAGCCAAAAATCAAGAGTTGGATGCTTAATGGACTGAGCCATCCAGGAACCCCTAAATTTTCTATTTCTAAAAGCAATTATATACAGTTTAATATTTAAGCTCCAAATTAGTAATATAAAAAACTATTAAAGGATTAATAAACTAAGCAATAGATATATTCATTCTTTAAAATATTTAGGAAATTTTGAAACATGAAAATAATGAGGAACTGGAAAATAATTACATACCAGAGCAACTCCTACAGCAAAATTTTTATTACATATTTTTCCAGGAAATGTGGCTCCTATAAAACTAGGATATTTCTGGAAGCTAAAAAATAATAATTTTCCTCAGAATTGCATATGAGTGGTATTATTAATGACAATCATTTTCATAGCAACAAATATTACCTATGGCCTAAGCTACTCTGAATTAAACTATTTAAGTACATTTTTCTCAAACCATCAATGTTAAGAGCAATTTAATATTTTGTAAATTTTAAATTTAATAAACATCTGGAAGTATAATAAGGATAAGGCCTAATAATTTATGCAAAAAGTTATTGCACTAGTGTTTATAGTTTTTATGCTAGTTCCCTGTATATTTATAGCTCTAAAAATAAAATTTTCTGTGATTTTCTTATTTACTAATTCACTAAAGATTAATAATTTTTCTGCACATAAGATTCTAGAGCATGTAACAATTCCATATATTCATGCTATTAAAAAGTCAGATAAAGAAAAAGGTCAGATGAGAGAGAAGAATGTGAGACAGCAGCAAGTAGTATAACTTTACAAACCAGAGGAAAACAAAGAAATTATATCACTCATAATTAATCTCTCTTAGATATTTCAGTACTTTTATGTAATTTTACTTATATCAGATAATTTTATGTCAGCTTATAAAAGTATTTTTTAAGTATTGCCCCACATCAGCTCCTTGAGGACAAAGACTCTTAACTTATATGCTTTTCCCATCCCATGATGCATATCAAATTTAGAGCAACATAACATTTAAATGCTTATTTTTTATAATTAACATATGAGATCACTTCAAGTTATTCCTTTAATGCTATACAAATATGGAATGCTGTACTCACGCAAACAAATATGTAACCTGATGAGGTCGGAAGATATGCTTGTGCTTCCATTCTAAAAATCTAGATAATATATTATTAGGATCTCCTATAGTAGAAATTTTGTTTTTATTTGACCAGATTTCTATGGAAGATATTACAACAGTCAGTTTTAACTGGGAAAACATCTAAAAAAAAACAATAATAAATTTTAACATTATTTTAAACTTTCAGAAAAATGCATATAAAATAATTCAGTATTTTGATTTTGGGAATTTCAATAGCACAGCAAAATACTATACATATCAATTCATATTACTTATACTTTTACAAAACAAAAAAACAAAATAGTTTTTTAAAACTTACAGTGTTAACAAAGCCAATTATCTGAATAACCTTCTGTGTTACAGCCTTTATATCAGAGCCCATGTAATCAAACTGAAAAAGATAAACTATTTTTAAAAATTAGTGGATGCCATCAAGAATATATTACACATTTTTTACATGCACAATTTGCTACATTTTAAAGTAGCCATAGGGCTACATTCCAGTTGAAATCCAGGAAATCAATAATGATGTATAAACAATGATTTCCAAAAATTAATAAGTAAATAAACTCAATTTATAACTTAATGTATATAAGAAGTAAATAAAAATATTTAATAACATGATTTTAATGTTTAGTGCACTCAGCTTGTGGCATTACTTATTGCTTATAAAAATTTAATAATTAATTTTTTAATGTGGTATTTTAAAGTGCACTTATTTCTAAAATAACAACATATACTCACAAACCAAAACATATAAGCACAAAGAGGTGGAAAATCCTAAATGAGAGGTTCACTCTTAATGTGACTCTGGATACTGCATTTGGTATATTCTTTCATTTCACCATGTAACTCATGTTCTAAATTCTTATTCCAATAAGCTCTTTCTATGTCTAATTGCTTTAGAATGCCAAGACAGGGCAGCCCTGGTGGCGCAGTGGTTTAGTGCTGCCTGCAGCCCAGGGTGTGGTCCTGGCGACCTGGGGTCCAATCCCACATCAGGCTCCCTGCATGGAGCCTGCTTCTCCCTCTGCCTGTACATCTCATTCTCTCTCTCTCTCTCTCTCTGTGTGTCTCTCATGAATAAATAAATAAATAAATCTAAAAAAAAAAAAAAAGAATGCCAAGACAATGTGAAATAACAATGATGATGTCAGGTATGTGAGCTTTGCTCTGGATTTTTCATTGGAAAATTTCAAATATTTCATCATTTAATGTTCAGTTTAAGATGAGTATTCTAGATTGTGTTGAGAAAAAACTAAATCTTTTTATTTCCTAAATGTTTACAAAAAACAAGAGTTGAATTTTTATCAATAGCCATTTTGATGGTGATTGACAATGGCTTTTATCTTTTGACCTATTGATACATTTCATTAATAGATTACTTACACTATACCATCTTATTCCTTGATCAAAGCATTACATTCTATTAATTTGCGATCAAAATTAATATTTTATTTAGAAGTTTATAGCTTTAATATGGACCTGTTTCTCATGTGTTTGTATATGTGCACACACTTTGTCATAATTGATTGAGCAAATGAATGTTGCTTAGTAAATATGAGAGCACCACTTAAAACTAAGTTGCATTTTTTCCTATGCCCTAAAATTGTATTAGTACATGAATTATGTCTTGCCAAAACACTTAAAAACTTTCCTTTAAAACTATACCTAACACAGACAACTGAAAAAAATTCTTTTTTCCCCAGCTTTTTATGATATAGTTAATATATAATATTGTGTAGGTTTAAGGTGTAAAACATGATTTGACTTAAATTCTTATCTCCCTTGGAGAATTCATTAAATTTGCACTTGTTAATTTTAATCTTCTCCAAAGTCATAGTTATATCATCTTAATCTTTACTAACATCATAATATGTATTTGTCCTTTTTGCTTAATTATACTTTCTACCATTTATTTTTCAACAACAAGCTCTTAAAATTATTTATTTTAATGTTTCTGTTTATCAACTTATGTTTTATTAACTATTGTCTATTCTCCTCACATTCCTCATTTTACGGTTTTAGATACTATCCTCTGTGGTAGGCATTCTAGCTATTTACCAATATTCAGCTCTCTTCTAGTTCAGGAGCCCTTCCTGAATATAGGCATGGCCAATATAGGCATGGCCAGTTTATTCACTTTGGACAATGAAGTGAGGACAAAGTGATAAGTGACACTTCTGAGACAAAGTATTTCTCTACTATGGCTCATGTCTGTCTGGTCTGCTCTTCTACTGGCTTGGAAATTGGGAGAGAAAACCTATCAGTAAAGAAATACCAAAAATCTTAAGCATTTGGAAGGCTGAGCCAACACATGGAAGACAGTTGTCTAGAGTCACCTAGATCCATGGCTGACATCACATGAACAAAAATTAAACTGCATTTAGCTATTACTATTTTGCTTTTTTTTTCTTTTTTGATGTCTGAATAATATTCCATGGTATAAATGGAATATTATTCCATGGTACCACATCTTCTTTATCCATTCATCACTTGATGACATTTGGGCTCGCTCTATAGTTTGGCCATCGTTGATAATGCTGTTATAAATATTGGGTTGCATACATCCCTTCAAATCTGCATTTTAGAGCTAGAATGTATTTATGCTAAGTGAAGTAAGTCAGAGAAAGACAAATACCAAATGATCTCACTCATATGTGGAATTTAGGAAAGAAAATAGATGAGCATATGGGAAGGGGGGAAAAAAAGGAAAGAGGGAAACAATCCATAAAGGATTCTTAATGATAGAGAACAAGGGGCACCTGGGTGGCCTAGCTAGTTAAGTATCTGCCTTTGGCTCAGGTCATGATTCCAGGGTACTGGGATTGAGCCCTGCATCGGGCTTCCTGCTCAGCAGAGAGCCTGCTTCTCCCTCTCCCTCTGCCTCTCTCCCTGATCATTCTCTCTCTCTCTCTCTCTCTCTCTCTCTCTCTCTCTTTCCCTCCCTTTTCCTTTTCCTCTCTTTCCACTCCCTCTCAAGAAAAAAAAAAAAAAAAGAAAAAATTGATAGAGAATAAACTGAGGGTTGATGGAGGGGGAGGATGGAGGATGGGTTAAATGAATGATGGGTATTAAAGAGGGCACTTGTGATGAGTAGTGCGTGTTACATGTAAATGATGAATTACTGAATTCTACTCTAGAAACCAATATTGTACTCTATGTTAACAACCAAAATTTAAATTTAAAAACATGCAAAGAAAAAGAAAAAGACCACATTAATTACCAAAATCAGGAATGAAAAAGGAGACATTATAGTAATCCAGTAGTATGCTATAGCAGGCTTATACTGGTTCACTACAGCTGATTTTTAAATTTTCAACCCAATTTTTAAACAGCTATTACTAAATTATATACATTTTCAACCAAGTTAAATTAAAAATAAAGGTAATAAATACATTTAAAAAAAGATTTTTTATCATAGTACAACCTAGCCTGCTATAATTAATCCTTATGCTCCAAATTTTTAAAATATTGTATAAAATTCATTAATTTCTAAATAACTTATAATTATAGTTTTGTGTTTCCACTCTGAAAAAAGTTACTCATGATAGTATTTAAAATTTTTTTCACTGTATTATTTTTCTTTATCTCTTTTAATTCTTGTTTTAGTATATTATGATAGAGTTTTGGCATATTGATTTTTACTTTTACAAAATTATTGGTGTTTTCCTTGTGACCTAGAAATGACTACTGATGTATGTATTTCCTACAGACATCTTTAGGAATTTGAATATATGTGACACCTATTCGGAAGTTACAAAGGTAAATAAGTGTTTAGTGAAGCTGGCTAATAAATAATTTGATCTCTGTTAACATGTTTTTTCCATATCTTAAAGGCTAAGAAAAATGCCTTAATGTACTCCACTATAGTTTTGGGTTTTGATATATTTCCAGAGGTTTTGTTTTTTAGTTTCTTCATAACTCACTTGTCAACTAAGAGTTCACTATTAGAAATGCATCTTTAACTTGAATTGTGCTTTTCAACCTAAATATCTTCATTCTTCTACTTTAGGCTTTGTATCCTGAATTTACCTGTTAGTAATACCACCTTGATCATCTTTTTAATTGACAATCCCGGTATATTTTTGAAGGTCTTTTAAAAAAATTTTATTCTTAATAATGCCATTTTGTTTAAGCTGTCTCACATATGTCATGTAAGCTGAGAATCTTTGCACTTTAAAGAGATAGTTAACCTACTCACATTGTAATCAATGGAGCTGATCTATAATTTTCTGTTTTCTTATTCATGTCTTCATGGTATTTCCTTTTGACTTTTGGTAGGTTATATATGAATATTTGGGGGCTGATTTTAAAGTTACACATTTGAGATTGTATATTCAGATATGTTTAAACATTGTAAAACAAGTTTCTCCATGTTTATCCACCAGACCACTTACACAAAACCTCTTATAAGGTAACAATAAAAAATTTCTAGGACTTAGCAGTATTCAACTATTGTTTTCAAAATTCTTACTATCTCTTAGTATGAATTTGATGGATATGATTAAGTAAATGAAACAACCCCACACCCTGCCAAGTGATTAGAAGCAGCAGTATATTTCTCTTTCTTTTTTACTTAGTGATAAAGTCTGTGTAAATATTTTTTGAAATACCTATTTCTTGTTACTCTGCTCCAAAATTTTTAGATCAACTTTATTGAGGTATAATTTACATACAATTACATTCAGAAGTCATTAATTTTGATAAGTACAACTTACTTTTTATTATGAAAAAAATCAGTATACATAAAATTTAAAATTCAAAGACTATCCTTATATCCTTCAATTAGATGAATCTACTATTAATGTTAGATAAATTTCCATATATATATATATATCTGTTTATAGAGGTAGATCTGGGCATACATTGTTCATTTTTCTGGACTATTTGATATTAAATTGCAAAGACTTCCACATGTACTCCCTAAGAATAAGGATTTTCACCTGTTTGCCCACTACAGCATTATCATAAGGAAGAAACAACAGTAGCTCAATAATATTGTAACATAATATTGCCAGAGAGTGAAGCTAATCTGTGGCCCTTTCCATTGCTGAATACAGCTTCCATCTAACCCTGCCAACAAAGAAACCTAACCAGAGCTCCCTGAAATCCTGGTAGCCCACCCAACAGGCCCAATTAGAAACACTTGAACAGAAAGCCTGGCAAGTGTCTCTGCATCTACAGAACCAGGATGATGGTCCTCACTGGCCAGGGAGTTGAGGTTGCAATTCTGTCTGATTAGATCCATAAAGAAGGAGCTTTCTAGGTAAGGGCCTGTTCTGCAGCTGAAACCAGGAATGAAACTAATTTACAGCCATCCCCAAAGGTGAACACAGTCTCAAGCCCATCTGAGAAGGAAACATAATTGGAGCTCCAGGATTCTGTGTATCCCATCTTGCAACTCCAATTAGAGTAGATTTTGACCACCTAGGTAAAGCTAGGTTGGTGGCCTGTCCAGGCCAAGGAATTTGGTGCATAGTTCTGCCTAATATGATTCTGAAACAAGAGACAACCACAGTCGTGTTTTGTATTGAGGACACTGTAATGCCTGGAAACTAATTCATATCCCAGCTCACTGCTGAATATAGCCTTTGTCCATCAAACCAGGAACATAACAGAACACAGGGTGCTACATAGCCCACCCTGCAGCTCTGCCTACAGTAGTACTTAAGTAATGAACAGATCTTTGCCTTCCACACCTGTAGAGCAGAACTAGTAGCCTCATCTGGCCAGGAATTCAATGCATAGAGCTGCCTGACTTGGGTCCACAAACATGAGCTGTAGAAGCCATGAGGCTCATTCTGCTGCCATACCAGGACAATAACCTAATACATAACCCTGCCCAATACTGAGTATATATACAGTCCTGAAGCCTAGGAATTCTGATTAGAGAATCCAGGCAACTGCAGAGCCTATCCTACAGCTTCACTTGGGCAAGGAACTAAGTCAGTATTCCTATACAATGGTTCTCAGCCAGCAGCACCTACCCTCAACTTCAAAACTCAGTCAGTAGTCTCACCCAAAAATATGCACTGATAGTGAATACCACTTGCCAAACGATGCTACCAGCTGACACACCCAGGGCTCAATTTAAGGCAAATGGTGAATGACTATCTCTACTAAAGCAACCTATAAAATCTGGGAGGAAAAAAATCACTTATTCAATGGGAAGATACTGACATAAGGAATCAAGATCATGAAAATTTGGAAAAACAAGGTACCACCAAAGGAAACTAATAGAGCTCCAATAACTCATCACAATGATATAGAGATCTACAAACTGTCAGAGAATTTGGTGTAATTGCCTTAAAGAAGCTTAGTGAACCACAAGAACATGCAAATAAAATTAGGAAAACAATGCATAAACAAAATGAGGAATTCAACAAATAGAAATCATTTTTAAAAATGACATCTTGAACCTGAAAAATACAACAACTTAACTGAAGAGTTCAATAGAGGACTCCAAGAGCAGACTTTACCATGCAGAAGAAAGATTCATGATCCCCAAAATAGGGCATTTTAAATTATCCAGAGGATCAAAAAAACAAAGAATGAAAAAGTGAGGAAAGTCTACAGGACTTATGGGAACAATAAAAAAGAAACAATATCTGTTGGAGGGGCAAGATGGCAGAAGAGTAGGGGTCCTCAACTCACCTGGCTCCACAAACTTACCTAGATAACTTTTAAAACATCCTGAATACCTGTGAATTCAACCTGAGATTTAAAGAGAGAGCAACTGGAATGCTACATAGAAATTTTCACCTCTAACTAGGTAGGAAAGTGGAAAAATAAAATAAAAAAGAATAAAGTGGGGGAGGGAAACAGCAAATAGCTGGGCTAAAGAGGAGCCTCCAGGCAGAAAGTCCAGCCCTGGAAAAGCGGGAACTTTAAAAATCTGCCCTGAGTTTTCCCTGACAGAGGCGAGCTTAGCAGGGAAATGAGGCAGAATCGCAGGAGAGGCAGTGAAGCCTCAAGATTCCTGGAGTCACTATAAGAGGAGGAGCACCTGGGGGAAAGCTCACCACAAAATGACTTCCAATATCAATAAAGGGCTGGAGCACCACAGCTCTCCAGGGCATTTGTGAGAACCCAGTCAGTTAGATCAGGGGCTCCAGAGCTCCCTGTAGCCTAGAGCATGGCTTCAGATGGAGGTGTGTGTGCCACATTCCCTTCAGGAGAGGAGCTCCCTGGGAGCACAGGTCCAGCGATACAGGGCCCAGATCCCAGGGTGCCCAAGTGGAAAAAGCAGGGGATCCTTTGTGCCCCCTGGGACAGGTGGAAGCAGGGAGGGCACAGAACAGCAAGGACTCTCCTGCCACTGGGCACCCCAAGCTGTGCAGATCAGTGCACCAGCACCCCAAGAGCATTTAGGCCAGTGCAGACTGGGAGACTACAGTTAGTTACTCACGGGGAGCTCAACTTCAAAGCTGGAAATCTGGCCCCACCATTGTTGTTTTTCCTCTTTGTTTCACCTTGTGCCTGGAGGAGGTGGGGCTTCTAGAAAACAAAGGTCTCACAGGATCAACATCTCACTCCCAGTATGTGGAAAAGGGCAGGCATCTCCACCCAGGCACAGACACCTGAGAATCAGCACAGAAGGCTCCTACCCTAGGAGAACTGCTGAAAGAACAAGGGAAGAGCAAATTTACTGACCAAGAAGCATTGGAAAGCTCTAGGACTGAGAGAAATAGCATATAGAACTAGAGGGTCCCTTTCCCCCTCTTCTTCTTTTTCTTTTTCCATTACAAATCATTTTTATATCAGACTAAAAATTTCCAATATTTTTTCTCTTTCCCAACTTAATATTTTACCAGCTATTTATTTTCACTACTTTGTTTTAAAATTTGTTTTTTACATTAGTGGTCCTTCTGCTTTATTTTGCACTGTTTTCTTTTTCTTTTATTTTCTGGTCTCTGACCTCTTAGAATCATCTAGGGTGTATTTTATTTAGATTGTGATAGATATTATTCTTTCAGGCCACTCATACAGCCGCTCTGCACTGGACAAAATGACAAGAAAGAAGAACTCACCACAAGACAAAGAATGAGAAACGGTTCTCTCTGCAACAGTTGCAGAATTTGGATTTAAATATGATGTCAGAAAATCAATCCAAAAGTACAATTGTAAAACTAATGGTGGCTCAGGAAAAAAAGCATAAAGGACTTTAGAGATTTCGTTACTGCAGAACTAAGATTTAATCAGGCCAAAATTAAAAATAGATTAAATGAGATGCAATCCAAACTGGTTGTTCTAACTGCTAGGGTTAATGAGGTGGAAGAGAGAGTGAGTAGCACAGAAGACAAGTTGGTAAGGAAAGGAAACTGAGGAAAAACAAAAAAAAACAAGAGCCCATGAAGAAAGGCTTAGGAAAATAATTGACTTGAAAAGGAAGAATATATGTCTAATTGGGATTCCAGAAGAGGCTGAGAGAGAGAGAGAGAGGACCACAAAATTTATTTGAGCATCATAGCTGAGAACTTCCCAAATATGGGGAAAGAAACAGGCATTCAGATCCAATAGATAGAGAGGACCCATAAAAATATCAATAAAAATCGTTCAACACCTTGACACTTAATAGCAAAACTTATAAATTTCAAAGATAAAGAGAAAATTCTTAAAGCAGTGCAAGAAAAGACATTCTTAAATTATATGGGGAGAAATATTAGATTAACAGCTCTCCACTGAGACCTGGCAGGCCAGAAAGGGCTAGCAGGATATATTCAGGGTCAGGGTACTAAATGAGAAGAACATGCAGCCAAGAATACTTTATCCAGCAAGGCTCTCATTCAGAATGGAGAGATAAAGAGCTTCAAGATTGGTAGAAACTGAAAGAATATGTGATCACCAAACCAGCTCTGCAAGAAATATTAAGGGGGACTCTGTAAAAGAAAGGGGATGCCCAAAGACATAATCTACAAAAACAGGGACTATTGAATAGGTATTACGATGATGCTAAATTCATATCTTTCAATAATTACTCTGAACGTGAATGGACTAAATGATCCCATCAAAAGATGCAGGGTATTGGACTGGATAAAAAAGCAATACCCATCTATATCCTGTCTACAAGAGACTCATTTTAGACCTAAGGACACCTCCGGGCTGAAAATGAAGGGGTGGAGAACCATTTACCATTAAAATGGTCCTCAAAAGAAAGCTGGAGTAACAAACCTCATATCAGAAAAATTAAAGTTTACACCAAAGACTATGGTAAGAGATGAAAAGGGACACTATATCATACTTAAGGGGTCTATCCAACAAGAAGACCTAACAATCATGAATATTTATTCCTCTAATGTGGGAGCCACCAAGTATATCAATCAATTAATAACCAAAGTAAAGAGATACTTATATAACAATACACTAATAGTGGGAGACTTCAACACGGCACTTTCAATAAATGACAGATCTTCTAAGCAGAACATTACCAAAGAAACAAAGCCTTAAATGATACACTGGACCAAATAGATTTGACAGATATATACAGAACCTTCCATGCAAACACAAGTGAATACACAATCTTAAGTACACTTAGAACTTTTTCCAGAATAGACCACATACTAGGTCATAAATCAGGTCTCAACCAATAGCAAAAGATTGGGGAAATCCCTTGCATAATTTCAGACAAAAATGCTTTGAAACTAGAATTCAAAAAAAAAAATGAAACTAGAATTCAATCACAAGAAGAAATTTGGAAGAAACTCAAACACATGGAAGTTAAAGAGCATCCTACTAAAAGATGAATGGGTCAACCAGGAAATTAGAGAAAAATTAAAAGATTCACAGAAACTAATGAAAATTAAGATAGAAGCGTTCAAAATCTCGGACACAGCAAAACTGGTTCTAAGAGGGAAATACATCACAATACAAGCCTTCCTCAAAAAATTGGAAAAAATTCAAATACACAAGCTAATGTCACACCTAAAGGAACTGGAACAGGAAGTAAAACCTACACCAAACAGAAGAAGAGAGATAACAAAGATTTGAGCAAAACTCAATGAAATAGAGACTAGAAGAACTTTAGAATAGATTAATAAAACCAGGAGCTGGTTCCTTGAAAGAATTAGTAGGATAGATAAGCCACTAGCCAGTCTTATTAAAAAGAAAAGAAAAAAAGACTCAAATTAATAAAAGCACGAATGAAAGAGATCACAACCAATACCAAGGAAATACAAACAATTTTAAAGATGTATTATAAACAGCTATATGCCAACAAATTAGGCAATCTAGAAGAAAGGGATGCATTTATGGAAAACCACAAATTACCAAAACTTGAACAAGAAGAAATAGAAAACCTGAACAGACCAATAACTAGCGAGGAAATTGAGGCAGTCATCAAAACCTCTCAAGACCCAGAAGTCCTAGCCTCAGCAATCAGACAACAAAAAGAAATAAAAGGCATTCAAATTGGCAAAGAAGTCAAACTCTCCCTCTTCACAGATGACATGACACTGTATATAGAAAATCCAAAAGATTCAACCCTAAGATTGCTAGAAGTCATACAGCAATTCAGCAATGTGGCAGGTACTAAAACAATGCACAGAAATCAGCGGCACTACTATACACTAACAGTGGACTGAAGAAAGAGAAATTAAGGAATAAATCCCATTTACAATTGCACCCAAAACCATAAGATACCTGGGAAGAAACCTTACCAAAGAGGTAAAGGATCCATACCCTAAAAACTACAGAACACTTCTGAAAGAAACTAAGACACAAAGAGATGGAATAACATTCCATGCTCACAATTGGAATAATAAATATCTATGCTACAATAGGGTATGCTTTGAAAATGTCTATGCTACCCAGGGTAATTTACACATTAAATGCAATCCCTATCAAAATACCATGGACTGGGCAGCCTGGGTGGCTCAGCTGTTTAGCGCTGCCTTCATCCCAGGATGTGAATCTGGAGTCCTGGGATCGAGTCCCACATCAGGCTCCCTGAATGGAGACTGCTTCTCCCTCTGCCTGTGTCTCTACCTTTCTCTTTCTCTCTATGTCTCATGAATAAATCAATAAAATCTTAAAAAAATACCATGGACTTTCTTCACAGAGTTGGAACAAATCATCTTAAGACTTGAATGAAATCAGAAAAGACCCTGAATAGCCAGGAAATATTGAAAAAGAAAACCAATGTCAGGGGTATCACAATGCCTGACTTCAAGCTGTATTACAAAACTGTGATTGTCAAGATATATGGCACTGGCACATAAACGGACACTTAGACCAATGGAACAGAACAGAGAACCCAGAAATGGGCACTCAACTCTTTGGTCAACTAATATTTGGCAAAGCAGGAAAGAAAATCCACTGGAAAAAAAGAAAGTCTCTTCAGTAACTGATGTTGGGAAAATTGGATAGCCACATGTAGAAGAATGAAACTAGACCACTCTCTTACATAATACACAAAGATAAACTCAAAATGGATGAAAGATATAAATTATGTGAGACAAGAATCCATCAAAATCCTAGAGAAGAACACAGGCAACAACCTTTTTGAACTTGGCCACAGTAACTTCTTGCAAGATACATCTGTGATGGGAAAGGAAACAAGCCAGAAATGAACTACTGGGGCTTAATCAGAATAAAAAGCTTCTGCACAGCAAAAGAAACACTCAACAAAACTAAAAGACAGAATGGGAGAAGGTATTTGCAAATGACATATCAGATAAAGTGCTAGTATTCAAGATCTATAGAGAACTTATTAAACTCAACACCCAAGAAACAAAAAATCCAATCATGAAATGGGCAAAAGACATGAGCAGACATTTCAGCAAAGAAGACATACACTTGGCCAACAAGCACATGAGAAAATGCTCTGCATCACTTGCCTTCAGGGAAATACAAATCAAAACCACAATGAGATACCACTTCACACCAGTGAGAATGGCGAAAATTAACAAGACAGGAAACAACAGAAGTTGGAGAGGATGTGGAGAAGGGGGAACCCTCTTGTACTGTTGGTTGGAATGCAAACTGGTACAGCCACTCTGGAAAGCAGTGTGGTGGTTCCTCAAAAAGTTAAAACAGAGCTACCCTATGAACTATCAATTGTACTAGTTGGTATTTACCCCAAAGATACAGATGTAGTGAAATGACAGGACACCTGCACCCCAATGTTTATAGCAGCAATGTCCACAATAGCCAAACTGTGGATGGAGCCATGGTGTCCTTCAACAGATGAATGGATAAAGATGTGTTCTCTATATACAGTGGAATGTCACTCAGCTATCAGAAAGGATGAATACCCACCATTTACTTCGACATGGATGGAACTGGAGGGTATTATGCTAAGTGAAGTAAGACAATAGGAGAACAACCATCATAGTTTCATGATGTCTTATATAAGTGTCTTATATAAGACACTCTAGATTTTAAACCAAAGACTATGAAAAGAGATGAAGTGCCCACAACATCATAATAAAGAGGTCTATCCAAAAGAAGATCTAACAATTGTAAATATTTATGCCTCTAACTTAGGAGCACCCATATCTATAAAATAATAACAAACATAAAGGAATTCATTGATAATAACACAATAATAGTAGGGGACTTTGACATCCCACTTACAGCAATGGACGGATTATCAAAGCCGAAAATCTACAAGGAAACAAAGGTTTTGAATGACACAATGGACCAGATGGACTTAACGCATATATTCAGAACATTTCATCCTAAAACAACAGAATATACATTCTTCACCAGTGTACATGGTACATTCTCCAGAGTAGATAGCATACTAGGACATAAATCAGCCCTCAGGAGGTCAAAAAATAGAGATGATCCCATGCATATTTTCAGACCACAATGCTCTGAAATTTGAAGTTAACCATAAGAAAAAGTTCAGAAAGATCACAAATACATTGACATTAAAGGACATCCTACTAAAGAATAAATGAATTAGCCAGGAAATTAAAGAAGAAATTTTAAAGATATATGGAAACAAAGGAAAATGAAAGCGCAATGGTCCAAAACCTTTAGAAGGCAGCAAAGGCAGTCCAAAGAGGGAAGTATATAGCAATTCAAGTCTACCTAAAAAATCAAGAAAAATCTCAAATACATAATCTATTCTGACACTTAAAGGAGCTAGAAAAAGAACAAAAAAATGAAGACTAAAGCCTGCAGGAGAAAGGAAATATTAAAGCTTAGAGTAAAAAAGAAACAAACAAAATAGAGTAGAACACATCAATGAAACCAGAAACTGGTTCTTTGAAAAAAAATATTAAAATTATTAAAAATTAAAATTGATAAACCCCTAGCTAGACTTATCAAAAGATGGAGAGAGAGAGAGAGAGAGAGAGAGGATGCAAATAAATAAAATCATGAATGAGAGAGGAGAAATCACAACCAATACCACAGAAATACAAACAATTATAAGAGAACATTATGAAAAATTATATGCCAACAAATTAGGCAATTGTAAAGAAATGGATAAATTCCTAGAAACACAGAAACTCCAAAACTGAACCTAAAGAATCAGAAAAGTCAAACAGGCTGATAATTTGCAAAGAAATCAAATTAGTAATGAAAAATCTCCCAATAAACAAAAAGTCCAGGACCAGATGGCTTGACAGAGGAATTCTAAAAACCATATAAACCTGAGTTAATACCTATTCTTCCCAAACTATTCCAAATAACAGATGTGGAAGGAAAACTTCCAAGTTCATTCTATGAGGTCAGCATTACCCTGATTCTAAAACCAGACAAAGACTCCACTGAAGGAGAGAATTGCAGGCCAATGTCCCTAATGAACATGGATGCAAAAATTCTCAGCAAAATACTAGCAAATCAAATCCAACAGTACATTAAAAAAAATACATTAACCACAGTCAAGTGCAATTTATTCCTGGACTGCAGGGCTGGTTCAATATTCACAAACTAATGTGATACACCAAATTAGTAAAAGAAAGGATAAGAACCGTATGATCCTCTCAATAGATGCAGAAAAACATTTGACAAAGTACAACATCCATTCTTGATGAAAACATCCACAAAGTAGTGGTATAATGAACATACTTCAATATCATAAAGGCCATCTACAAAAACGCCACAGCTAATATCCTCAATGTCAAAAAACTGAGAGTTTTCCCTCTGTGGTCAAGAATAAGACAGTGATGTCCATATTTGCCACTGTTATTTAATACAATACTGGAAGTTCTAGCCTCGGGGATCAGACAATAAAAAGAAATGCATCCAAACTGGCAAGAAAGAAGTCAAACTTTCACTGTTTGCAGACAACATAATACTTTATGTAGAAAACCCAAAAGATTCCACCAAAAAATTATTAGAACTGATATGCAAATTCACTAAAGTCCCAGGACAAAAAATCAATGTACAGAAATCTGTTTCATTTCTATACACCAATAATGAAGCAGCAGAAAGAGAAGTCAAAGAATTTATCCCATTTACAACTTCACCAAAAAAGCATAAGATACTTAGGAATAAACCTAATCAAAGAGGGAAATGATCTATGCTGAGAAAACTATACAACACTTATGAAAAAAAATATTAAAGAGGACACAAAGAATGGAAAAACATTCCTTGTTCATGGATTGGAAGAACAAATATTGTTTAAATGTCTCTACTACCCAAAGCAATCTATACATTTAATGCAATCCCTATCAGAATACCAACAGCATTTTTCACAGAGCTGGAACAAACAATCCCAAAATTTTATGGAACCACAAAAGACACTGAATAACCAAAACAATCTTGAAAAAGAAAAGGAAAGCTGATGCATCACAATTCCAGACTTCAAGTACTTCAAATACTGCATGATTTCATTCATATGAGGAATCAAAAAAGAAAAAAAACAAAAAACAAAATTAAAAAACCCAAACAAACAAAAAACAGAACCAGACTCACAAATACAGAGAACAATATTGGTGGTTGCCAGAAAGGAGGAGGGTCAAGTATATGGGCAAAACATGTGAAGGGGATTAAGAGATAAAATTCTCATTATAAAATAAATAAGACATGGGGATGGAAAGCACAGCATAGAGACCTTAGTCAATAATATTATAATAACTTTGTATAGTGACAGATGGTAACTACACTTACCATGGTGAGCATGCATTATGTATATAATTGTCCAATCTCTATATTATACCCCTAAAACTAATATAGCATTATATATCAACTATACTTCAATTAAAAAAATACAACCCACAAAGACTTAATCAGGAAGAAATAAAATATCTGAGTAGAGCAATAACAAAAAGGAGATTGAATCAATAATTTTAAAAAATGTCCCAGTGAAGAAAAGTTCAGGACTAGATTACCTCACTGGTGAATTTTACCAAATAGAAGAATTAACACCAATTCTTCTCAAACTCTGCCAAAAACAAAATCAAAGATGTTGGAACAATCTCAAATTCATTTTATGAAGCCTGCATTACCCTGATAGCAAAGCCAAATAAGGGCCCTATAAGAAAAGTACACATCAACATTCCTGTTGAGTATTGATGGAAAATTGTCAATAAAATACTAGCAAATTCAGCTATTCAGCAGCACATTAAAATTCATTTGCCATGATCAAGTTATAGCTAGAACAACCAGACTTAAATCAATAAGGAAACAGATTTAAATATACTATAAACCAATTGACAGACATATACAGAATGCTCAACAGCAGCATATACATTCTTCTAAAGGACACATGGAACAATCTGCAGTACAAATACATGTTAGGCCATAAAACAGTCTTAACAAATATAAGAAGACTGATACGATACCAAGTATCTTCTCTGACCACAATAAAATGAAACTAGAAATAGAAGGAAAACAGGAAAACCCACAAATATGTGGAAGTTAACTCAATCTTAAATAACCAATGGGTTAAAAATAATAATAATAAATAACCAATGGGTTAAAGAAGAAGTCACAAGGGACTGAGAAAATATCTGGAGGTAAATGAAAGCAAAATACAACATTCCAAAATAATGGGATGCAGTGAAAACAGTACTAATATGGATGCTTATAGAGAAAGTGCTTACATTAAAAAAATAACCAAGTTCTCCTCTGATTGACTTATTTCACTCAGCATAATACCCTCCAGTTCCATCCACATGGAAGCAAGAGGGTATTATGAGTGAAATAAGTCAATCAGAGAAGGACAAACATTATATGGTCTCATTCATTTGGGGAATATAAAAAGTAGTGAGAGGAAATAAAGGGAAAGGGAGAAAAAATAAGTGGGAAATATCAGAAAGGGAGACAGAACATGAATGACTCCTAACTCTGGGAAATGAACTAGGGGTGGTGGAAGGGGAGGTGGGCGGGGGGTGGGGGTGACTGGGTGACGGGCACTGAGGGGGGCACTTGACGGGATGAGCACTGGGTGTTATTCTATATGTTGACAAATCGAACCCAATAAAAAATAAATTTATAAAAAAAATAATAAAGTTCTCAAATTAACAACCTAACTTTTTACCTCAAGGAACTCCAAAACATAAAAACAAACTACAGATGATTGCCAACTTGTGGCAGATTGATTAACAATTTTTCTACTTTACAACGATACAAGAGTGATGCACATTCAGTAGAAACCATACTTTGATTGAATGTGGATCTTTTCCTGGGAGAAAATTTTACCTATACAATCATTCTCTTTTACACTTTCAGTACAATATTCAATATATTACATGAGATATTAGACACTTTATGATTTTGCTCACTGTAGGCTAATGGAAGTGTTCTGACATGTTTAAGGTAGTCTAGAAAAGTAATGATGTTTGGTAGATTAGTTGTATTAGGTGCGTTTTTTACTTTTATTTCCAACTTATAATAGGTTTACACCATGGTAAGTTGAGGAAGATATGAAACTAAAAGTTAACAGAAGGAAGGAAATAATAAAGAATAAAAGAGAGAAAAATGAAAGAATAGAAAAACAATTTTTAAAATTAATGAAAACAGGAGTTGGTTTTTTGAATTAATAATTTTTAAAAAGCACAGATAAATAAAACAGAAATGAAGAGCAGACATTACAACTGATGTCATAGAAATAAAAAGGATTATAAGACCACTAAGAATAATTATATGCTAACAAATTGGATAGCCTATAAGAAAAAGATAAATTCCTACCAAGACCAAATTTATATCAAGACTGAATCACAAAGAAATAAAAAAAATATGACCAGACAAAGAGTAGGGATATTGGATCAGTAATCAAAAACTTCTCAATAAAGAAAAGCTCAGGACCAAATGTATTCACTGGAGAGGGGCACCTGGGTGGCTCAGTGATTGAATGTCTGCCTTTGGCTCAGGTCGTGATCCCGGGGTTCTAGGATTGAGTCTGCATTGGCCTCCCTGTGAGGAGCCTGCTTCTCCCTCTGCCTATGTCTCTGCCTCTCTCTGTGTGTCTCTCATGAATAAATAAATAAAATCTTTTTTTAAAAAATTCACTAGAGAATTCTACCAAACATTTAAATAAAAACTAACACTAACTGCCCCCCACCCCAGCTCTTTCTAAGAATTGTAGAAGAGAAAAACATTTCCAAACTCATTCTATGAGGTCAGCATTATCCTGATACCAGCAAAGCCAGGTAAAGACACTACAAGAAAAATAGAAGTCAATTATCCTTGGTGAATATTAATGCAAAAATCATTAATAAAATGCTAGTAAAATGAATTTGACAATAGTTCATTAAAAGGATCATAAATAATGACAAAGTGGGATTTATACCTGAAACATAAGATTGATTTAACATATTAAAAAATCAATGTAATACCACATATTAATAAAACGGACAAAAAAAAACCCACTTGATCATTTGATGTCAAAAAAGTGACAAAATTCAGCACTATTTCATCACAAAAACATCTAACACACTAGTAATAGAAGTACCTCAACATGATAAAAGCCATATATCATTACAGCTATTATCACACTTAATAGTAAAGACTGAATAATTTTTTTCTAAGAACAGGAAAAAGGCGACCATGCCTACCCTCCCACACTATTCAACATAGTATTAGATGTCCTAACTATAGGATTTAGAAAAGAAAAAGAAAAAAAAGGCATTCAAAAGAGAAATAAAGAAGTAAAATCATCTCTGTTCATTAATATGATTTTATATGTAGAGAATCCTACAGATTCCACAAAAAAAAAAATGTTGGAGTTAGGAAACAATTTCAGCAGTTACAGGATATAAAATCAACATTAAAAATCAGTTGTCTCTATACACTAACATGACCAATCACAAAAAGGAATTAAGAAAATGCTCCCTTTTTCTATAGCATCAAAATGGATAAAATTCTTAAGAATAGACTTAACTTATGAGGTGAAAGACTTTCACAATGAAAACTAAAGACATTGGTTAAAGGGAATCAAAGAACATGCAGACAAAAGGAAAGACGTCTCATGCTCGTGAACTGGAAGACTTCATTGTGTTAAAATGCCCAAACTACCCAAAGAAGCTATCTACAAATGCACTGCAATCCTTATCAAAATCCCAATGGCATATTTTGCAAAAATAGAAAAAATAGCCTAAAAGAAGAATCTTACTTCCTGATTTTAAAAATAGCCTAAAAGAAAAATCTCACTTCCTGATTTCAAGACATACTACAAAGCAGCAGTAATCAAAACTATAAGGTACTGGCATAAAGACAGATATATGGATGAATGAAATAGAAAAGAGTATCCAGAAATAAAGCCCTGGGTATATGTGGCCAAATGATTTTCAACACAGGTGCCAATATACACAGTGGAAAATGGAAAGTGGCTTCAACAAATGGCACTAGAAAAACTATCTCTACATCCAAAAGAGTGAATTTGGTCCTTTATTTTTTTTTAATTTTTATTTATTTATTTATGATAGTCACAGAGAGAGAGAGAGGCAGAGACACAGGCAGAGGGAGAAGCAGGCTCCATGCACCGGGAGCCCGACGTGGGATTCGATCCCGGGTCTCCAGGATCACGCCCTGGGCCAAAGGCAGGCGCCATACCGTTGCACCACCCAGGGATCCCTGGTCCTTTAAATCATATACAAAAGTAAACTCAAAATTGATTAAAGGCATAAATAAAATGTAAGACCTAAAGTGATAAAACTCCTAGAAAAAAGCATAGAAGAAAACCTTCAGGACATTGGATTTGGCAATCATTTTTTGGATATGACACCAAAAACACAGACAACAAAAGTAAAAATAAACAAATGGGATTACATTAAACTTAACTTTTATGCATCAAAGGAAACAATCAACAGAATGAAAAGTTAACCTACAGAATAGAAGAAAACATTTGCAAACCACATATCTGATAAGTTAGTATCTAGAATATAAAAAAATCCTATAACTCAACAACAAAAAACAATTTTAGAATTATTTAATAATAGAAATATTAATAATGGAAAAAGTATGGCAGTTACTCAAAAAAATTAAACATAGAATTAACATATCTTCTAACAATCTAGCTTCTGGGTGTACACCCAAAAAATTCAGAGCAAGATCTCAAAGAGGTATTTAGATATTTATGTTCCTTGCAGCATTTTTCACACTAGTCTGAAGGTAAAAGAAACCCAAACGTACATTACAGAAGACTGGGTAAAGAAAATGTGGTATATAACATGCAATGAGATATTCACAGCCTTAAAAAGGAAGATAATTCTGTCACATGCTACAACATGAATTAAACCTGAGGACATTATGCAAAGCAAAATATGCCAGTCACAAAACTTCAAATACTCTATGATTCCACTCATATAAATCATGGAGTGTTTGAAGTCAAAATCATAGAAATAGAAAATAGAAAGGTGTTTGCTCAGGATGGAAGAGGGAGCGCAGGGTGGGGGCTGGGGATAGTGTTTAATGAGCATAGAGTATTTTCAGGATGAAAAGGTTCAGAGATTTGTTAAACAATGTGAATATACTTAACACTACTGAACTATACGTTTAAAAATGGTTAGTATGGTAAATTTAATGTTACGTGCTTTTTATTACAATAAAAGAATAAAGAAAACTAGGATTCAATGCTAGATCTGACTCCAAACTATGTACAACTGCTAAATCTAGTTTACTATGAAACATAATAAACTCTGTACTTATTCATTAGAAAACAATTAGAGAAATGGGTAATTCCTCACTGGTGGACTGTTTCAAGAAAGAGCACCAGGGAAGCTTGCTAAGGAAGCTTAGCAAGCGCCAAGGCCATAATCAGTCCTCATACCTGACACTGGCAACCACACAGCAATATAAATTGTGTTTAAATGAAGTAGTTGATATTGCTTAAGTGTATCCCTATCTGCCTTTAAATCTTAATGAATTATTTTCTCTGTGAGGAAAAAAAAATGGCTAAAAAGTAATCCTATTAAAAGAAAAGAAAGACCACAGGTTTTAAGATAACTGTATCAATAAAAGGTACCAGATTAGTTAAAAGGATTTGAGATTGATAGATCCAAAAGGTCTCTGGGTTCCCAACCAAATAAATAAATGGTTATTGGTTTAAGCATCTAAATTTTGAAGTGATTTTCTATGTAGTAATAGATAACTTATGCTGATTTTGAAGTCTACTTTGTCGGATATTAATCTAGTTAAACAAGTTTTTTAGAATTTTTGTTTTTATGATATATTTTTACAGTCTTTTACTTTCATTATGTACCATATTTTAGATATGTCGGTTTCAGGCAGAATGTGTGCATACATGTGTCTTGCATGATAATCTTTGTCTTTGCTTCCAATTAATCTTTATCGTTGGTTTTTAACTACAATACTTAGTTTCTCTACACTTAATATAATTACTTACATGTTTGCGTTGAAATTTATCTTAACCTTAGCTTTTAAATGTGTCCCACATTTATGAAACAAATGTTTATTCTATAATGGTTTTCTTTCCCTTTATTGACTTCTTTTTGTGGATTATGCTTAATTCTGCTTTTCTACTTCTACTTCAATTTCTGTAACCTCTGCCAATATTTAGCTCAGCTTTCCTGCTTCATATCCACCTATTCTAGAATCAACAGACTCCCTCATGGAATGAAATATTTTTGTAACTTCTGTCTTAAAATTTTAATATCTGAAGGTTTTCTGTATCTAAATCTATTATTTCTTGTTTTGCTAACCCTTGTTTATGGTACCTAATTTTCTTATAAATTTTGAGCTCACATATGGCTGATAATAACCTGTGGGAATCCTGCTTGAAGTTTCATTTCTACAGAGAGAAATATTCTTTGTCTCCAACAGGTGTCCTTGGACCTTACCAACCTGGAATAAATGTAGCCTCATAACTTAGAACCTCCTAACTACCTATGTTATACAAACTAAATACCTTAACCCATACAAGGTCAGAAGTATAATCATGAATCCTCAATATGAAAATTTTGTTCATTTTTTTTTCTGTTATTTCATTTACCTAGAACTGAGAACAAAAGAGATAAATTGTTTTTTCCCCTCAGTTAGAAGTAGCATATTGGTTTTGTAGACTATTCTTTCAATTAAACCAAAACAGTTAAATATTATTGTATGTGAGGGTTGAGAGTTTCACTGAGGATGTAGTTCTCTTGAAAAAAAAATGACTGACAAGCTTTAAAAAATGAAAAATGCTTTACTTAACAAAAGCAATTAGAGATTCTGTACATAAAATAAATGAATTAACAAACTCGGCTTATGCACAATTTTTAAGAAGTTATTAATTGCAAAAGCAGAATAAACATTTATCAAAAAATAGTTTTAAAAATGTTATTACATTATTGAAATCAAGCTAAAGACAAAGCTTAAAATCATTTTAAAATAACAAAAAGGACCTACCAGATTTTTATCCACAATAATATACATTTCAAGATTTTGAGGGTATAACTTGAAAAATTCAGTTCTCTGAAAAACACACAACATGAGTCCTGAAGAATTTCCAAAAATTTACCTTCTATTTGAAATTATATTGAGAGGTAAACTGAAAGACATGGTGCTACTAATTACATAACAAAGCTGCTTCAATCTACAAAATTCCAAGTACTATTCAGAAAATTCTATTCCAAAAAGTGTATGTGGTTAATAGAATGTTCAATAAGATCTCAAGCTATATAAGAATCCAGATATTTGTTGATTTTAGCAATAGCTGCAATGGGAAATATTAACTTTACAACATAAATCTTTTCTTTCTTGCCTTGTGATAATTTTCACAGTAGTCTTCCATATAGGCAGATTTTCTGCTACCAATTATTAGGAAACTACTTCTGGCAAACAATAAATTTTAGAAAAATATTACTGAAGTTTACAATCAATGGCAGTTCACTAGAGTCTGGAATGTTATTTATGACATTATAGCAGTTTACAGGCCTTTATGGAAGAAGAATTTGTCACTTTGTTTTACATGTACCTCATGTAGGCCACACTAATAGTATTCATTTCTGAACTCTCCTGAAACAAAACTTAACTTAGAAATCTAGATCACATGATATTTTCAACTAATTTATCAGCCTAATTGAGGAAAAGGAGTAATTTACATTACCTATCCAAATGTCCACATGTGAAAATTAATTTTTTTTAGTTTCTTGAATCCTATATTCACATTTCCAAGATTAATTACCTAAGTCTTACTAAACTTTAATAACAAACTTAATGAAGAATTTTATTTTTTATCCATTTTAAAAGTCATGGAAGGCCTTCATGAAAAAGTAAAATAATCTTAAGATCTGCAAGTCATCAAATTTTGCTCTGAAAGTATTTTTCATTTCACAAAATTATGGGAAATAAGTTAAAATTAAAAAGTCGACACTTACTTGTGACCTTTCTTTGTTATAATAATATGCACTGTCATAGCTGTAACTCCTATTTTCTCCTAAGAGAGGTATATTAGTGTTACCAAGTTCTTCTTCATAAATCATGTGCACAAATCCTGATATGGCCTCCATTGGTTCAATGCCATATGAGATGTTTTTAAGCTGCAATGTTCCCCTGAGTATTAAAATAATCAAAACAAGTCTGAAATTATTCTACCAAAACTATGATATTCTAATGAGAAATTTTGGCCAAAAAGAATATTTTTACATTTAAAGTCACCTTGGTTTCTCTACTTTATTCATTGAGGTGTTAAACTCAGGACTGGACCAGTAATACCAAAGGATACATATTGTTTTATATTACAAATATTCTAAGAGAAATATTTTTATTATCTTAAAGAAAGCATGTTAGTGCCATGGATCTGTGTGATTAAACAGGTAGGACCCCTTCCTAAGGCATAGGTTTTCTCAACAAGCTTGTCACATCTATAAGCACTCTCTTCCTTAGTCTTAGGCTTTTTTCTTCTTTTTGAGCTCCCAGTCTTCCAACACTTAATACCAGAAGTCATTTTTTTGTGTGGACTTAGCTGATGGTATTACCTGCCTAAAAACGACCAGAAGCAGAGACAAAATATCTGTCAGATCTAGGCATTCTGCAATTGTCAACCATTCTAGAAAATTAAGAAATCAATAAAAACATTAAAAAATCTAGAAAACCTAAAGAAATACAGAGAGACCAACCAACACCCCCTTACACTCAAGACTGCTCAAAGCCTCAAGAAGCAGATCCTGTTAGAATCAACAAGTAACCTTTCATCAGGGACAAATGCTCCTGAGGTAACCAATTCTATTTTACCAGTACTTCTGTTTCACTCCTTAGGTAACTGAGATAACAAAGGTAGATATAGAACTAGAAAAGATAAGCGAAGGATCAACAGGACTAGCAGGATCTAATACCAGCAAATGGGATATCTTTAAATAGGCTACAACCTGAGTCCTGAACAAGTGTTGAGTGACACAAGAGAATTTGGGAAACCTGCAACATATCCATGATAACTGCAATCCATCTGAAAAAAATACACAAGAACAGATAACTTACTTTTAAAATGGATATGCCAGTTGTGTTGTTTGTATTTATTACTTTATCTATCTTAGTTCTTTAACATGTATGGGCAATTACCCAATGAACTTTTGTCAGGTAGAAATAAAAACTAGTCCAGGTCATTCAATTTCAGTGAATGTGTAAAATAATATTCTAGAAAATTTCAGAATATTTACATTTTTTAAAATATTTATTTATTTATTTATTTATTTATTTATTTATTCATGAGAGACACAGAAAGAGAGGCAGAGACACAGGCAGAGGGAGAAGCAGGCTCCATGCAGGGAGCCTGACATGGGACAGGATCCTGGGTCTGCAGGATCACGCCCTGGGCTGAAGGCGGCACTAAACCGCTGAGCCACCTGGGCTGCCCCAGAATATTTACATTTTTAAAGATAATCCAAAGTAAGAAATCTGTAAGAAGTTACCTCTTACCTGAGCTAACAAAGATTTAGAATGTTTGATGTCATCTTTGTCATAAAAGTAAACAACAGAAACTGAAGATAAAAATGATCTAGACAAAAATCACAAAAGATACTCAAGTTGTGACACAAAACATAGACAAAATTTTTCTTTATAATACAAATTATCCTTTTACTGAGGAGTGGTGGTGCCAATTACCTTTGCGTAGTCTATTGTCCAAATACTTCTCTGTCATTTACAATAAATCAGGTGCTGAGGGAAGCATTTGAACTATAATAACATAAAACTAACCTGCATGCTAATGAACAATCCAAATAGTTAGAAATGGTAAATAGTAAAATAACATAGATTTCAATTTCCAGCATAGAACTTTAAAATCTTTGTCTTTCTCACTGATTCTAGATTTTAAACCTATCTTAAATTTAAAAACTAGGGTTAGAACAGAATTTAAAAAGATTTTCTTGTCATTACTACAAATTCATATTCTTTAATTTGAGCCAAGTACCAAGTTCTCAACAACTGTGATAAGAATTTTCCTTTATTCTCCTCAGTAACAATTCAGAAACTTGACACCTCTCTTGCCAATCATTCCATATAACCTCCACATCACTTCAGTTTCAGATCACCTGTACCCATCCTCATTATTTCCAGAGGATGACTACTTCTATTATTCAAAGCATATCCTTATACACACTTGTGCTACAAATCCTATCTATGCTGTATATTGAAGATATATACTTTTTCAATCCTATAATTTTAAACTCTTCCTCTCTACTGTTTTTTTACCCTAATGCTATTTGAAAGTTTATTATGAAATCATTATCTTCACAAATAATTCTCCCTTGACCTTGTGTCCTACTCTAGCTATTCTTTATATATTTTCATTTCTCAATGGTGTCTCTCAAAAGAGCACCCTACACATAGATTCTCCACTTTGTCAATTCTTATTCACTCCGAAACCACTCTGGAAAAGATTCATAACCACCAGAATGTCAGATCCAAATGGGAATTTAAAATCATTGCCTTGAATTTCTAACATCATTTTGAAAATGCTCACCCTCAGTCTAGTCACTTCACTCATATCACACATCATTGTTCTGCTTCTCTTCCTACCTTCCTGACCCTTCCAGCTTGGTCTTCCATGTTGGCTGCTCTTTTTTTCACATTTATCTCAGAAATATTGATCTTTCCCAGGATTCATTCTTTAGTCACTAGTCTATTTATAAGCACTCTATAAGCTCACTTTTTTTATATTACAGCCAAATGATTGATTACTGCTAAATCTATATCCTTAATGACAATCTCTCCCCAGAAATTCAAATTCCTATATTCATATACTTAATGGGGAAAACCCACCTGTATATCTTATAGGCACTGCAGACCAAACTCATCCCTTCCTCACACATAAATCTCACTTGTTTATCATTTAAATAACTATAACCTACCCATTTTCTTAAGCAACAACTAAATTATCCAAGATGCCTCACTGTTTCTCAATCACTCTAACAAATCCACCTTTGAGGTCTATTGAATTTTTCTTTCCAGTACTGTGACCAATGCCATAGCTCAAGCCACAATCATCACTCCCCTAAGCTACTATATAACTACATAATTAGACACCTTATCTCAACTTTTGCTTCCTTAAAAAAACAACTCCCCTAAGCTACTATATAACCACATAATTAGACACCTTATTTCATCTTTTGCTTCCTTAAAAAAACAACACCATCATCACTCCCCTAAGCTACTATATAACCACATAATTAGACACCTTATCTCAACTTTTGCTTCCTTAAAAAAACAACTTCCTTAAAAAAAAACAATCTCAATGGGATTATAAAGTACATAGTTAAAAACATTTTTGGCTTCCAATATCCTTATCATGGCATTATAGATCTATATACAACCTGGCTCCTGCGTACCTTCCAAAATCTTTTACTTCTATCCTCCAGAAATATGTCCTTTAGTAAATCACATGGACTTTTGCACACCACAGAATCCACTCTGTCTCATGCCTCCATGTTTTGCACACAATTTCCTCTAAACAGAATGTCCCCCTATATTATTTCTTTTTTCTTTTTTTTTAATATTTAATTTATTCATGAGAGCCACAGAGAAAGGGAGGCAGAGACACAGACAGAAGTAGAAGCAGGCTTCCTGCAAGGAGCCCAATGCGGAACTGGATCCCAGACCCCGGGATCATGCTCTGAGCTGAAGGTAAATGCTCAACTGCTGAGCCACCCAGGCATCCCATTACTTCATTTCTTTACAGAGCTCACAAGGTATCTTCTCTCAAGATACAAGTTATCTTTTACCTCTTTAGAAAAAATCTTCCATGATTCCCAAAGAATGCAAACTACATAGTTATTATATTACCATATTATAATAAAATTCTCCCTTTCTCTGTTAATTTGTCTGAATATATAAATTCTTTCACTGTGGACCATGTTTTACCTTTATATGCCTATGATTTTACCCAGAAATCAACATACAATAAGTATCACATGTATATAGATATCAAATACACATTTGAATTGAAATGATTCTATTCATACCTATTTTTAAAAATCAAGAAACCAAAGAATAAAATAGTTACTTACTGCTTTTTGAGATGGACAAAATATGGTTTTCCTTTTATCGTAATGACATAAGCAATCTGTAACATGAGTATCCAAGAAAAATTAGTAATAATACTTGAAAATAATATATGCTAAATAGTATCATTTCTGAGTTATGCTTTAAGGATATTTACAATATTAATAATTATATAAAACCATTATATATGCTTCCCTTCCTTTGTGATACTCAAAGCCTCAGAATTCTAAATTGAAAACTAGGTAGTAGTCCCCACAGGCCTATTACTCACTCTAACTAACATTTCTGAGGAAGAAGTTTGCCTGATGATTTAGCAACCTTTTGGCTTAGACACATACCACTCTTCACCATGCCTAAGGCAAACTATCAAAGAAACCCACCTTACTCTAAATAACTTGTCACTTGTTTACTCCCAGACCTTCCAAAAAGTAAACTACCCTGCTCCATGAAAGAGATACTCCTAAAATATAGCACTACAAGAAATGCACTACACTTCTAGCAATATAAAATAATAAGTACCATTGCATTTTGCTTATCCACATAAGCAATGAAACTCCTCTTGGATAGAATGTAGGAGAGGATAGAGCAGGAGCAGAGACATGACTAGAGAACAGAAGATGACAGAAAATATAAGAGTCACTAAATTATTTATTTGGCTAATTTTAAAAAATTATTTTAACAATAGAAATAGCCACTTAAAAGTTTTCAGTTCCTTAACTTTGTATTATAGTAGAACATGATTCTTTGCAACAGGTAAATGTTCTGAAAAGAGTCATTCGAATGGCACTCTAGAAGTAAGTACGTAAGTGGGATCTGGTGAGGATCCTGAGAATTGTGCCCTCTAGAAATACCTTATTATTAAACACATATGATGAAAAATATGAGAAAAATAGGAGAGAATTTCAGATCAGAAGGGTAGAATATATAATAAATAAATTTAAATTTTAGAACAGAAAAATTGCAATACTTGCTATTAAAAATTCAATAGCTAGGGTTTGAGAGATCAGATGGTGAAGAAGATAGAATTGGTGAATAGGAAGACAGATCAGTAGAAAATATTCAGATTGAAGCACAGAGAAAAAAATACCAAGAAGAAAATAAAAGAAGTGTGACTCATTAAAAATGTCTAACACTGGGGATGCCTGGGTGGCTCAGTGGTTGGGCAGCTGCCTTCGGCTCAGGTCATGATCCCGGGATTCAGGATCAAGTCCCACATCAGGCTCCTGCAAGGAGTCTGCTTCTCCCTCTGTCTATGTCTCTGCCCCTCTGTCTCTCTCTGTGTCTCTCATGAATAAATAAGTAAATCTTTTTTTTTTAATGTCTAACATTAATGTAATTATAGTCCAAGAAAAACAGAAGAAAGATAAAGATAAGAGACTAGGAAAGAAACAGATTTGAGGAATTAATTCCTGAGATTTTCTAAAACTTATGAAAGATGTTAACCTATACTCTCAAATACTCTATTAATCTAAAACAGATAAAATACAAAGAAAACAAAGCTAGGCATATCATACTCAAGCAACTAAAACAAAAAGAAAAAGCACATATTTAAACAGCCACAAGAGAGAAACGGCACATTACTTTCAAAATATTTTTAAATAAAGCATGCCTAAGTCTCACACAGAAAGAATGAACACCAGCAGGCAATGGAATAACATCTTCAAAGTGCTGAAAAAATGATATTTAACCATGAGTTTATATCCAGCAAAAAATATATTGAGATTAATCTATGCTTTTGTACATATAAGTTTATTTCTTTTTTTCATAAGTGGTATTCTCTTTTGTGGATATGCCATAATTTGTTTATCTATTCACTAAGGATGGACTTTTGGGTTGTTTCCAGTTTTGAGCTGTTAAAAGTAAAGCTGCTGTAAACATCAAAAAAAGAAAAGAAACTGAAGTAAAGCATGAATGATTCCAAGAAGGTGTTGGCTATCCTTGCCATATGCTGCCTAATGTTGTTCAAAGAGCACCTGTTATCCTTTGCCTGGACAGTAAGGTTATGGTCAAAATATTATTCTCTTGCTTCATCATCTATGCTGTTTGAAGTAAGTGATTAAAAGATTTTTATGATTTGGCTGATGTTCAGTATTCTTCAATTCTCTTGCATTCACCAAATCTGTTGACTCTCTTGAACAAATGCAATTGAAAGAATCCTCTGTTTATTTGAAGCACTGAAATAATGCTTTAATTCTAAAACAAGGCCCAAAGTATTCTTGCTGACTTTTTCAATAATCTCTCATTTGAATGAGGCCTACTTATTTATTTTTCAAAGTTACCTCTTTTTTTTAAGATTTTTATATATTTATTCGTGAGAGACACAGAGAGAGAGAGTCAAGAGACATAGGCAGAGGGAGAAGCAGGCTCCATGCAGACAGCCTAATGTGGGATTTGATCCCAGGACTCTAGGATCATGCCCTCAGCGGTTTAGCGTGTCCACACCCAGGGATCCCTCAAAGTTACCTCTTTAGCAATAGGATTTCGCAAACTGGAAGAAGAGCAAAGAATGTTACTGAAGTAGTTGATTGCATTAAAATGGAATGTGTGGAAGGAAGAAGTAAGCCCTGTCCTCAAAATGTATCTGTCTTACGTCAAGCCTGTTCTTAAAGGGGAAAACATTTCTTACGAAAAGGAAGAGAAATTCCAACTTGAAGTGGATACTTGCTCTATCTTTTGAAATAGTTTTAATACCTTGAAGAATTCAGTTCTTTTATCTGGATGTTACTAAACAGTTTTCCAGCATGGGAAGAAGTAGTGCTGAAGAGCAAGAGAATAAAATTTGGTGATAATATTCTGGTTTTGTCAATGAACAACATTTTAAAAGGTTGTCAAGAGATACAACATGATAGTGAAAAATGCAAAAGCAAGCTAAGAAGAATAATGATGAGAGTTGTTAACTTCACAATGTTAATGTCTTGTGTTTTTTTTTTTACCACCAAATGTTCATTAGGAAATATAATGAAATAAATTATATGTGACCACTGTACAAATTATATTACAATATAAATGGAATAATTGCAAGTAGTTTTATAAGCAAATTCTGTAAAACAAGGAACTATTAAGGCAAGTCAAATCATCATGGAAATATAATTCAGGAAAGAGGTACATAATTTAGTTCCTGTGAAAGGTGAAATGAAATGGAGTCACATGTCAAGGGGTCTTAAAATGGATCCAGAAAGCCATTAAGGAAATGTCTTAGCAACCAATTATATTCAGCCAAGATTAGTTTTCTGCCACCAACACTAATCAAAATTCTTTGTCAAAAATATATACAGTCACTCCTTTTTGTCTTAAAAACTCTTTGTTTTTGTTTCCTAGGGGGATATAATTTGGGTTGCTAAATCTGTGCTTCCTAAATTGCAATTTTGAGATTCTAAATAAATGCTTTCCTTTTTTTCAATTCCACCTGTTTTCTTTTTTATTTTATTTTATTTTATTTTATTTATTTATTCACAGAGATACAGAGAGAGAGAGAGAGAGGCAGAGACACAGACAGAGAAAGAAGCAGGCTCCAAGCAGGGGGCCTGATTGGGACTTGATCCCAGGTCTCCAGGATCATACCCCGGGCTGCAGGCAGCGCTAAACCATTGTGCCACTAGGGCTTCCCTCCACCTGTTTTCTTAGTCAACAATACATTTTGTTTCAGATGAACAACAAATAATTTTTAGTATTTAAAATTATTTATTATGCACCATGCAATACTTTTTTTATCTTTATGTACCTATGCATAGGCAATTAGAAAAAATTCAAAATTAATTGGGTACCCATGTTCTTATTTCTTAAATCTGGGAGGTTTCCATGTTGCATCCTAGGCCTTCTTACTTTTGCAGGTCTTATCTCATAATATACTGAATACATTAAATACATCACACCCCACATTAAGAATAATTTTCTGTTGCAAAAATATTAAAAGGCAGCTTTGAAAATTTTTATTGTTAAAAGAAATTGAACTTTCATATTATTAAATGACTTTTAAAAAATGCTAGAGATTGGACAAGTGGTAAACTCAAAGATCATCTGTTCCGTGATAAAGAATAAAGAGAGAGGGTTGGTATTATTCATTTCAGGAAAAAGAAAGTAAACAAGAAGTCCAATGGAGCCCTTCTTTCTGATCAGAAAAAAAAGCTGGAGTAGCACTCATCTACTTTGCATGACTAAGAATTCACTTGATGGGTGGTGGGTGAGGCCTGGGGAGTGGATAGTGAATAAAATCCAGCTACTACAGGAAGAAAATGTAAAGAAATAGTACATGGGGAGGGCTAGGGGTAAAAGGAGAAGGAAATCCTTATGTAAAACAGTGCATCCTTATGTAAAACACAGAAGGAAGGTTTTTAAAAACCATGACAAATATAAAAGTTAATTAGGAGACCACCCACGATTATGACTAGCATTAGATTATCCTATAGTAGAAGGAACCACGTGAGAAGTAGATTTTCCTGGGGAATTAGTGAAGAAATATGTACTAATACCCAGGCTCCTCTGTAAGCTAATTACCGAATCACCTTTCAGCTCCTCACTGGTTCTGAAAGCTGAGGCAAGTAGCTGAAGGAAATCACCAGGGCTAGGACAAGAGGACCAGAAAAGTCAATGATCAAAAAAGAAATACTATTTGAATGCAATATTTCAAACAATCAAAATTAGTGCCCCCCAAAAATCTATGGTGAACAAGTTATCAAAGTTTTAAAGAAAGATAGTATCTGACCCTGACTCACCTTACCCACCTTACCTTTATCCTCCAAGAAACACATACATACGGAGTCACACACATTCATACACTTCAAAATTCTCATTGTTGTAAATCCAGTTCCAGCTGTCAGCTCTGCCTCCCAAGTATTCTGTTCCTGCCTCTATTCAGCAACTTTGGTCTTGATATTAAAGGCAACTTAATACAATTTAAGATATAAAAATATTTTTCAATTACATTATTTTCTGGATTTCTTTTTGCATCAAATGATGAAATCTTCTCAGGAACTGTGGTCTGCAGAAATGTTTTATGAGGATCTAAAATAAAAATAAGCAAAGTTATTTTGATACCTACAATCCTATATTATCCACTTCTAATTCCAATCCCGCATTTATTTCTGTACATTACCAAATTTTTTTTATATTATCTATGGATCTACTCTTCCTTTCCACTGTGCTTCTGGTCTGGTCATTCCTATCCACATATTTCTTGGCCCTTGTCAATATATTAAGTTTTTATTCTCTCTCTCAATCTCTATACATAGACAAATACACATACAGAGAGAGAGAGAGACAGAGAGACATTCCCAGTTAGGCAGTTTGACAGTTTGGCTAGGTAACACTGAAAAACAAACTGTGGTATTGTAAAAGAGGTGTGGAAAAGAGAAACACAAGTACAGCAAGAAAATGGGATCAGGGACGCCTGCGTGACCCAGTGGTTGAGCATCTGCCTTTGGCTCAGGGCATGATCCTGGGTCAGGGGACTGAGTCTCCCCCTGGTCTTCCTGCGAGGAGCCTGCTTCTCCCTCCTTGTCTCTATCTCTGTGTGTCTCGTGAATAAATAAATAAATAACTTTTTTAAAAAAGAAAATGGGATCATTCGCAGGGGAAAAATACAGGATACTGAATATAAGAGTGATCTGCATTTTCAGTGGAGCAGGTGGAGGACAGCAGTCACCAAATCATGAAATCACTGACAAACAGCTTCTTTATGACGATGCAATTATTTCTAGAATAGCAGAATTTTGTATGTGGAAAAGACCCCATTATTTCATCTTTGTCCGTTTTACAGACAAGAATACCAACCAGGAGACGTGAAAAGATTTTCTGCCTGGAGGTTGTCTCTACTTTCTTGGCCACAGATGCCAAAGCGAGGGCCAAGGAGAAAGTGGGTAGGGAGAGCTCGGGGCTGGTATAAGGTCTGGGCCTGGGGCCTGGACCAATAAATACGTTCCCCTAAGAGAACACATTCCGTCCCCCACTCCCCCCACCCCCCCCACACACACACACCGCCAAAAGCCAGGATGGCAAGGAGTAAGAAGTATCTGGACTTACTGGGGCCTGCGTGCAGCTCTCCAAGTCGAACGAGAAGGACCAGAAGAAGGAACATGGCTCTGCTGTCTTGGAGCCCGGCTGGCCATGTAACAGCAGTTGAGGCGTGAGGAAGGTGGAGGCGCAGCTCGCGCAGGGCGGCTGAGCGCTGCAGGGGGCACGGCGGGGAGGCAGAGGGCTCTCAGCTCGCTCCGCTGCCCCTGGGGTGGCTTAGCTCGGTACCATGCCCCAGCGGGCAGACCAGGGACCGCTAAAGCAAAGACACCCACACACATTCAGCTTTTTGTTAAGAAAGGAAAGATTGAGAAATTTTCAATTCTCAGATTAGGGTGGTTCCTGGCGAGGCGTTCGTTTATATCTTGTACTTAGACCAACGGTTTTTGAAGTCATTTCTTGTTTCAGTGAGAAAGAACAAAGATAAAAATGCTCAAGTTACTGATGGCAAAAAAATCTCCTCCTATTACATTTACATATGATCCAAACAGGCAAAATGCTTATATTTGCAAAAAACTGTTGCAAACACTGTGACTTTTATCAAGATAAGTTGGTTCCATAAGCCATTATGGGACAGCTGTTGAATGCAGAAGCCCCAGTACAATCCCTTGTCAAATATAGACTCTTCCAAACAATCATCTTTAATATCTCAAATTATTGCTACACTAGTTTTCTTGCAGCCCCTGATTTTACTACTTTAAGTAGACCTTACTGCATTCTGCCCTTATTAGGGCCAAAAACAGTTTGATTTTTTGAAGTCTATAGTCATTCCTTCCTTCACAGATCGTAGCCCACATCATATTAAAAACATTAAAATACAGCCACACCCCACATTAGCTATAACTGTTCTTTAATAAATGTCAAAGACATATTTATAAATTCACTTTGAAATTGACTGTTCCAAAAACTAAAGGAATTTATTTACAGAATATAACAGTAACAAATAATCTTAAAAAGAACCAAGTGGACAATAAAGTCACAATAGATGGAATAATAGCAGGATGGATATATACTACTTAATGAATTAGCAACTTATAGTATCAGTTTGACAAACTCTCCCAGGAAAGAATAAAAAAATAGAAAATACAAAAATAAAATTGAGATAGGAGAATAGAAGTAGAACTGTCATTATCCAAATAGCATTTCCAGAAAGAGAGAAAAATTAAAATAGTTAGAAGGAACTACTTAAAGGGAAAATAATAGGAAAGTTTCTCTTGATTTAAAAAATAAGAGAATGAGGGGATCCCTGGGAGGCTCAGCGGTTTAGCGCCTCTTTGGCCCAGGGCGCGATCCTGGAGTCCCGGGATCGAGTTCCGCGTCGGGCTCCCGGCATGGAGCCTGCTTCTCCCTCCTCCTGTGACTCTGCCTCTCTCTCTCTCCCTATGTCTATCATAAATAAATAAATAAATCTTTTAAAAAATAAAATAAAATAAAAAATAAATAAGAGAATGAACTTAGAAAGGACCCATATGCTAAAAACGGAGTACTAAAGGAAAAGCAAATTTGAAATGTATAATGACAAAAAGAGAAAATTCTGAAATATATATATATATATATATATATATATATATATATACACATACATACATACTAGGTATTTTTTTAAAGCAGACAGCTCAGAGAAAAAATCCACCTCACGAACATATTTTTTCCTACACCTTAGGTATAGATCTATTTATGTTTTGCTCAAATTATTCTTTTATCTCCACAATTATTCTTTCTGTTGAGCCATTTGTTCCATAATCAGAGGTAATAGTCTCATCAATTTGGATTAATAATTATATTTATCACCATCATCTCTTTTTCTGTAAAAATTTGGTGCCACTCTTTCACATCATCAACACTCTCACTACTAGTGTACTTTTCTTTTTTTTTTTTTTTTTTTTTTTACACTACTAGTGTACTTTTCAAACTTAATGTTCTAGTACTGTACATTAACAACTACAAAAATTAATAGAAATAAAAGCGTAAGTGCTCATGTCACTACATGGGTTAAATCAGGTGGACATGGTCTTACTTTAGAGAGTAATTTGTTTAAAGTCCATGAAGTTCATGTCCTGAGAGTCTATATACAGTCCTGTGTCCAGATACATGATGACCGTTGTTACTTTCTATGCTCTTGTGTTTCTGTGTGATATTCATGCATATTTATTTCTCTTTCTTATCTTTCTTCACCTTCTGTCTCCTGCTTCTTTCTCTTCTTTTATGTTTTCACATTTATTCTTTAGGTCTGTTTGTCAGTTTTATTAAGATATAATCGACATATAAAGTTGCATCACCTTAAGGGTACAACTAGTTGATTTGATACATACATACATTATGATTACCACCATTAGCTGACACTTCTATCACATCACATAATACCACTTGTTTTATGGTAAGAACTTTTAAGATCTACTTTTTTTAGCAATTTTCAAGTAAGCAAAAGATTATTGTTAATTAGAATCTCAATGTTGTGTGTTAGAGCCCCAGAACTTACTCATCTTCTAACTGGAATTTTATACCCTTTGACCAAAATCTCCCTAATTCCCCCAGCTCCCACCCCCTGGTAACCACCATTCGACTTTTCTATGTGTTCAGTTTTTTTAGATTCTGTATATAAGAGATCCATTGAGTATTTGTCTTCCTCTGACTTATTTCACTTAGCATAATGCCCTTAAGGTCCATACATGTCACAAATGGCAGGATTTCCTTCTTTTTTTTATGACTAGCTAATATATCACTGTGTTATCTTTCTATATTTCTTTTGAGATTTTGTTTTCATTTCCTTTGGATATATACCCAGAAACAGGATTATTGGATCATATGATAGTTCTATTTTTAACATTCGAAGGAATCTCAATACTGTTTTCCATAGTGGCTGTATGAATTTACATTTCTACCAACAGTGCATTAAGATTCCCTTTTCTTGACATTCTTGTCAATACTTGTTATTTCCTGTCTTTTTGATGATAGCCATTCTAACAGCTGTAAAATATCTCATTGTTGTTTTTATTTGTATTCCCTGGTGATTAGCAATATCGTGCATCTTTTCATATGGCTTAGTGTCCATTTGTATGTCTTCTTTGCAAAAATGCCTAATCAGTTACTCTGCCCATTTTTTAATGTTATAAAAATATTATTTAAAATATTGAGAAGATTTTGTTGTTATTGAGTCATCTGAGTTGTTTATTTATGTTGGATGTTAACCCCTTATAGATGTATGATCTACAAATATTCCTCTCTTTCCTTGAGTTGCCTTTTCATTTTGCTGATTGGTTCTTTTGCTGTAAAGAAGCTTATTAGTTTGATGTAGTCCCACTTATTTATTTTTGCCTTTGTTGCTTTTGCTTTTGGTGTCTTAAACAAAAAATCATTGCTAAGACCAATGTCAAGATTTCTCCTTTTGCTTTCTCCAAGGAGGTTTACAGTTTTTGGTCTTCTGTTTAAGTCTAATTCACTTCTAGTTCATTTTTGTGAGTGGTTTAGATAGGGCTTTAATTTCATTTTTCTATATGTGGTTATCAGTTTTTTCAAAACCATTTCTTGAAAAGACTATCTTTTCCCCATTGAATATCCCTGGCTCTCTTGTCAATATTATCTGTACAGGAGATTATTTCTGGACTCTCAATCTGTTCCATTCATCTACATGTCTACTTTTATGCCTATACTATACTCTTTTGATGACTATAGCCTTGGACTATCGTTTGAACACAAGAAGTGTGATGCTTCCAGCTTTCTTCTTTCTCAGGATTGTTGTGGCTATTTTGGGTCTTTTGTGGTTACGTAAAATTTTAGGATTGTTTTTTCTATTTCTATAAAAAAAATATGTGGAATTTTGATATGTATTCCTTTGTTTACTTTTTTTATTGGAGTTTGATTTGCCAACATATAGCATAATACCCAGTGCTCACCCGTCAAGTGCTCCCCTCAATGCCCATCACCCAGTCACCATATCCTCAAGTCCACCTCCCCTTCCACTAACCCATGGTCATTTCCCAGAGTTAGGAGTCTCTCATGTTTTGTATCCCTCTGATATTTTCCACTCATTTTCTCTCCTTTCCCCCTTTAATCTCTTTCACTATTTCTTATATTCCCCGAATGAATGAAACCGTATAACGTTTGTCCTTCTCTGATTAACTTACTTCACTTAGCATAATACTCACCAGTCTATCCACAATGAAGCAAATGGTGGGTATTTGTCGTTTCTAATGGCTGAGTGTTATTCCATTGTATGTTTATACCACTTCTTTGTTATCCATTCATCTTTCGATGGACACCAAATCTCCTTCCACAGTTTGGCTATTGTGGACATTGCTGCTATAAACATCGGGGTGCAGGTGTCTAGGTCTATCACTGCATCTGTATCTTTGGGGTAAATCACCAGTAGTGCGATTGCTGGGTCATAAGGCAGAACTATTTTAACTCTTTGAGGAACCTCCACACAGTTTTCCAGAGTGGCTGTACCAGTTCACATCCCCACCAACAGTGCAAGAGGGTTCCTCTTTCTCCAAATCCTCTCCAACATGTGTTATTTCTTGTCTTGTTAATTTTAACCATTCTCACTGGTGTGAGGTGGTATCTCATTGTGCTTTTGATTGTATTCCCCTGATGGCAAGTGATGCGGAACATTTTCTCATGTGCTTGTTGGCCATGTCTATGTCTCCTTTGATGAAATGTCTGTTCATGTATTTTGCCCATTTCATGATTGGATTGTTTGTTTCTTTGCTGTTGAGTTTAATAAGTACTTTATAGATCTTGGATACCAGCCCTTTAACTGATAGGTCATTTGCAAATATCTTCTCCCATTCTGTAGGTTGTCTTTTAGTTTTGTTGAAAGACAAAGAAGCTTTCTACCTTGATTAAGTCCCAATATAACATTTTTTCTTTTGTTTCCCTTGCCTTCACAGATGTATCTTGCAAGAAGTTGCTGTGGTCAAGTTCATAAAGGGTGTTGCCTGTGTTCTCCTCTAGGATTTTGATGGATTATTGTCTCACATTTAGATCTTTCATCCATTTTCAGTTTATCTTTGTGTATGGTACAAGAGAATGGTCTAGTTTCATTCTTCTGCACGTGGATGTCCAATTTTCCCAGCACCATTTATTGAAGAGACTCTCCTTTTTTCAGTGGATAGTCTTTCCTCCTTGGTAGAATACTAGTTGACCATAGAGTTGAGGGCCCATTTCTGAGTTCTTTATTCTGTTCCATTGATCTATGTGTCTATTTTTGTGCCAGTACCACACTGTCTTGATGACAACAGCTTTGTAGTACAACTTGAAACCCGGTATTGTGATGCCCTCAGCTCTGGTTTTCTTTTTCAATATTCCCCTGGCTATTCGGGGTCTTTTCTGATTCCACACAAATCTTAAGATGATTTGTTCCAACTCTCTGAAGAAAGTCTATGGTATTTTGATAGGGATTGCATTAAATGTGTAAATTGCCCTGGGTAACACTGACATTTTCACAATATTAATTCTTCCAATCCATGAGCATGAGATATTTTTCCATCTCTTTGTGTCTTCCTCAATTTCTTTCAGAAGTGTTTGGTAGTTTTTAGGGTATAAATCCTTTGGTTAAGTTTATTCCTAGGTATCTTATGCTTTTGGATACAAGTGTAAATAGGATTAACTCCTCAATTTCTCTTTCTTCAGTCTCATTGTTAGTGTATAAAAATGCCACTGATTTCTGGGCATTGATTTTGTATCCTGCCACATTGCCCAACTGCTGTAAGAGTTCCAGTAATCTTGGGGTGGAGTTGGGTTTCCTACGTACAGTTTCATGTCATCTGCAAAGAGGGAGAGTTTGACTTCTTCTTTGCCAATTTGAATGCCTTTTATTTATTTTTGTTGCCTGATTCCTGAAGCTAGGAATTCTAGTACTATGTTTAATAGCAGTGGTGAGACTAGACATCCCTGTCTTGTTCCTGATCTTAGGGGAAAGGCTCTTAGTGTTTCCCCATTGAGAATGAAATGGGCTGTGGGCTTTTTGTAGATGGCTTTTAAGATACTGAAGAATGTTCCCTCTATCCCTACACTCTGAAGAGTTTTGATCAGAAATGGATGCTGTATTTTGTCAAATGCTTTCTCTGCATCTATTGAGAGGATCATATGGTTCTTGTTTTTTCTCTTGTAGCTATGATCTATCACGTTGATTATTTTACAAGTGTTGAACCAGCCTTGCATCCCGGGGATAAATCCCACTTGGTCAGGGTGAATAATCTTAATCTGCTGTTGGATCCTATTGGCTAGTATCTTGTTGAGAATTTTTGCATCCATGTTCATCAGGGATATTGGTCTATAATTCTCCTTTTTGGTGGGGTCTTTGGCTGGTTTTGGAACTAAGGTGATGCAGGCCTCATAGAACAAGTTTGAAAGTATTCCATCCATTTCTATCTTTCAGAACAGCTTTAGTAGAATAGGTATTGTTTCTCCTTTAAACGTTTGATAGAATTCCCCTGGGAAGCCATCTGGCCCTGGACTTTTGTGCCTTGGGAGGTTGTTGATGACTGCTTCAATATCCTCCCTGGTTATTGGCCTGTTCAGGTTTTCTATTTCTTCCTGTTCCAGTTTTGTTAGTTTGTGGTTTTCCAGAAATACGTCCATTTCTTCTAGATTGCCTAATTTATTGGTGTATAGCTGCTCATAATATGTTTTTAAAATCGTTTGTATTTCCTTGGTATTGGTTGTGATCTCTCCTTTTTCATTCATGATTTTATTAACTAGAGTCTTTTCTCTTTTGTTTTTAAAAAGGCTGGCTAATGGTTTATCTATCGTATTAATTTTTTCAAAGAACCAACTCCTGGTTTTGTTGATCTGTTCTACAATTCTTCTGGTCTCTATTTCATTGAGTTCTGGTGTGATCTTTATTAACTCTCTTCTGCTTGGTGTAGGTTTTATATGCTGTTCTTTCTCCAGTTCCTTTAAGTGCAAGGTTAGCTTGTGTATTTGAGTTTTTTCCAATTTTTTGAGGGATGCTTGTATTGTGATATAGTTCCCTCTTAGAACTGCTTTTGCTGTATCCCAAAGATTTTGAATGCTGTATCTTCATCCTCACTAGTTTTCGTGGATCTTTTTAATTCTCTAATTTCCTGGTTGACCCTTTCATTCTTTAGCAGGATGCTCTTTAACCTCCATGTGTTTAAATTTCTTCTTGTGATAGAGTTTAAGTTTCAAGCATTATGGTCTAAAAATATGCAGGAGACAATCCCAATCTATTGGTATCAGTTAAGACCTGATTTGTGACCCAGTCTATTCTGGAGAAAGTCCCATGTGCACTTGAGAAGAATGTGTATTCAGTTGCATTTGGATTTAAAGTTCTGTAAATATCTGTGAAATCCATCTGGTCCAGTGTATCATTTAATACTCTTGTTTCTTTGCAGATGTTGTGCTTAGAAGATCTGTCATTTGCAGAAAGCACCATATTGAAGTCTCCCGCTATTAGTGTATTATCATCTAAATATGTCTTTATTTTGGTTATTAATTGTTTGATATTCTTGGTTGCTCCCACATTAGGGGCATAAATACTCATGATTATTAGGTCTTCTTGGATAGATAGATCCTTTAAGATAGATCCTTTAAGTATGATATCATGTCCCTCTTCATCTCTTACTACAGTCTTTGAGATAAACTTTATCTAATATGAGGATTGCTACCCCAGCATTCTTTTGAGGACCATTTGAATGGTAAATGGTTCTCCAACCTTTCATTTTCAGGCTGTAGGAGTCCTTAGGTCTAAAATGAGTCTCTTGTAGACAGCAAATAGATGGGTCTTGTTTTTTTATCCAGTCTGAAACCCTGCATCTTTTGATGGGATCATTAAGCCCATTCATGTTCAGAGTTACTATTGAAAGATATGAATTTAGGGTCATAATAATACCTATTCAGTCTCTGTTTTTGTGAATTATTTCTTTGGAGGTCCTCTTTCTTTTACAGAGTCCCCCTTAATATTTCTTGCAGAGCTGGCTTGGTGGTCACATATTCTTTCAGTTTCTGCCTATCTTGGAAGCTCTTTATCTCTCCTTCTATTCTGAATGAGACCTTTGCTGGATAGAGTATTCTTGGCTGCATGTTCTTCTCATTTAGGACCCTGAATATATCCTGCCAGCCCTTTCTGGCCCACCAGGTCTCTGTGGAGAGGTCTGCTGTTAATCTAATAGTTCTCCCCATATAAGTTAGGATCTCTTGTCTCTTTTGCTGCTTTAAGGATTTTCTATTTATCTTTGGAATTTGCAAGTTTCACTATTAAATGTCGAGGTGTTGAATGGTTTTTATTGATTTTGGAGGTGGATCTATCTCCTGGATCTGAATGCCTGTTTCACCCCCAAGTTAGGGAAGTTCTCAACTATGATTTGTTCAAATATGCCTTCTCGTCCTCTGTCCCTTTCGGTTCCCTCTGGAACCCCAATTAAACATAGATTTTTTTCTTCTGAGTGTGTCATTTATTTCCTTTAACCTTTCTTCATGGTATTATAATTGTTTTTTTTCTTTTTCCTCAGCCTCCTTTCTTGCCATCAACTTATATTCTATGTCACTCACTCTTTCTTCTACCTCACTAACCCTCATCGTTAGGACCTCCAGTTTGGATTGCATCTCATTTAATTGATTTTTAATTTCAGCTGATTAGATCTAAATTCTCAGTCCTGAAGTCTCTTGAATCCTTTATGCTTTTTTCTAGAGCCACTAGTAGCTTTATAATTTTGCTTCTGAGTTGGTTTTCCTACATCAAATTGTAACCCATATTCTGTAACTCTGTTGCAGAGAGTCCTGTTTCTGATTCTTTTGTATCTGATCTTTTGTGGTGAGTTCTTCTTTTTAGTAATTTTGCTCAGTGCAGAGCGGCTAAAAACGAGTTGTACTGGAAAAAGGAAGAAATAAAATACCAAAAAAAACCCAAGGTGTATCCTCTGGTTCTATATACTGTAAATCCTTCAACTTCCCCTGGAGCTTTCTAGCACTGCTCAGTCAAGAACTTGCTTTTCCCCTGTCTTTCCAGCTGGTCTTCTGGGGCAGGGGCTGCTGTGCTGATTCTCAGGTGTGTGCACCTGGGGGAGCTGCACTCCCCCCTGCTGGGTGCTGGGCTCAGTGGGAGCTGTTTATCCTGTGAGGCCCCTGTTCCCTGGCAGCCCCGCTCCGTCCCAGGCACAAGGTGACACTAGGAGAGACACCACTGGTGGCGGCCAGCTCTCCAGCTCTGGAGTCAGCTCCCACAATAATTACAACAGTCTCCCAGTCCGCACTGGCCTGGATGCTCTGGATGCAAGGGTGCTGACCTGCACAGCTTTGGGGGCGCTGATGGCAAGAGTGTTCTCGCTGACCTGTGCCCTCCCTGCCTTCGCCTGTCCCTGGGGGAGTGCAGGATCCTGGACAGTGTCCCCTAGCTCCCTGGGATCTGGGGCCTGTGCTGCTGGAATCATGCTCCCAGGGTCGCAGCTCCTGAAGGCAGCAGGGTGTAGCGCCTGCCTGACCAGCCGGCTTCTCCTGGAGGCCCTGCTGGGCATGCTCCAGCCCTTTACCGAGCTCGGTCCACAATCCGTGGCACACTCTCCCCCCGGGCGGACTTCTGTTAGTGACTCCGGGAGAATGGAGGCTCCACTGGCCCTTCTGCAGTTCTGCCCGAGTTCCCTGCTAAGCACCTTTCTGTCCGGGAAGAATCTGGCACAGATTTTTAAAGTTCCTGCTTCTCCAGGGCTGGGCTTTCCCATCCTGGAGGCTTTCACCACTTGACCTTAGCCTGGCTCCTCACGGTGCCCCTCCCCCACTGGATTCTTTTTTATTTTATTTGTCTGTCTTCCTACCTTGTTAGCAGCAAAAACCCTTCTTCAATAGCGTTCCAGCTGTTCTCTCTTTAAATCTCAGGCCGAATTTGCAGGTTTTCAGGATGATTTGAACGTTATCTTGGTAAGTTGGTGGGGACAGGTGATTTGGGGACCCTACTCCTCTGCCATCTTGCCCCGCCCCTCTATTTTTGTATTCTTTGGATACATACCTAATAGTGCAATTGTTGGATTATGTTTATTATGATGTCTTGGTGTCGATTGCTTTAGATTTACCTAATTTGGAACTCTCTAAGCTTCTTGGACCTGGATGTCTGTTTCCTTCCCTTAGTTAGGAAAAAAAATTAAGTTGTTATATTTTAAAATAAGTTTTTTGTCCCTTGGTCTCCCTGTTTTCCTTCTGGTACACCAATAATGCAAATACTATTCTGCTTCATTTTGCTCAAAGATCTCTTAAATGTTCTTCATTTTTTTTAAAGTTCTTTTTTTTTTTCATGCTGTTCTATGTGGATGAGTTCCATGGTCTTCCAGTTTGCTGATCCATTCTTCTGTTTCTCCCAGTCTGTTAAAACCACTTGTGAATTTTTTAGTTACTGTATGCTTCACTCTTTGACTTCTTAAATTTTTTCAATCTTTTTATTAGTGTTCTTACTATGTTTATCTATTCTCCACCCATGTTCAGTGGGCATTTTACGACTTATTTTTAATCTCTTATCTGGTAGGTTACTTATCTTCATATCATTTAGGAGTCTTTTTCTGGTTTTTTTCTTGTTCTTTATTTTGGATCATAGTTCTCTGTTTCCTAATTTTGTTTGACTTGTTTATTTCTATGTACTAAACAAAACAGCTGCTTCTCTCAATTTTGAAGGAGTGGCTTTGTGATCAACTTTCTTTTTCAACCTTATGCTAGCTCTTAATTATCTCTCAATTTTTTGTGATAGTTTAACCACCTGGTTTATTCTTAATTCATCCCTATTTTTTGAGGGTATGCCAAGATCTCTCAGTATTCACTTAACGGAATCTTATTTAGCACCTAGTTTCAGGTTGATTGGAAACCAGACCCTCAGGCAAATATGTAAAATATGAACATATATACAATTCTGTGGGACTGCATTTATAATCCCTACTGGTGTCCAATCCAGGAGATCTGGAAGTGTTCTTTGGGTGATAGCTGCAAAAACCTAGGGTGCAGATAAATGCATATGCTCCTTTCTGGTGTACTCTTTGAGGCTAAAATGTGCACAAGGATGTTGTTTCCCTGTTTAAAATCCCTGGAGTGGTACCTTAGCATCTACATGTGGAGGAAATTTGAAGATTGCACCTCACGCTGAAGCTCTAAACTTTATAAATAGGCTTTTTTCCACAGGAAGACTGGAGTGGTGCTTCAATCTGTTGTTTGTGTAGTAACCTCAGTGTGGTGATCAAACATGAACTGTATTTCCAATTGTCACATTCCTTTGGAGCTTAGGAATGCCAGCTTCCTTGGCCACCAGAACTAGGTAGATCAATGGCCATTCCCTGTGAGGATTATCCATGCTAATGGATTTAGATATACAGCTGGAGAGTACAGGGATTGGAGTATGTTTGCTAGCTTAAGAAAGGTAATGATAATATATCTTAACTGCATATTTCCATAGATCAGGATGCAGCCAAGAGTCCTTGTCCATGTTTGTATGCTGGCTTTAGTTTCAGAGTGGGAGAATGCCCACTCTGAGAATTAGATTGCATCTCATTTAATTGATTTTTAATTTTGGCCTGATTAGATCTAAATTCTGCAGCCATGAAGTCTCTTGATTCCTTTATGCTTTTCTCAAGAGCCACCAGTAGCTTTATAATTGTGCTTCTGAATTGGCTTTCTGACATCAAATTGTAATCCAAATTTTGTAACTCTGTGGCAGAGAGTACTGTTTCTGATTCTTTCTTTTGTGGTGAGTTCTTCTTTCTCGTCATTTTGCTCAGTGCAGTGGCTGTATGAGTGGGCTGAGTCATGAATATCAACCATGACCTAAGTAAATTTCACCCTAGATGATGCTGCTGAGGTCAGAGACCAGAAATTGAAAACAAAGATCAGAACGAAATAAAACAAAAGGAGCACTAATGTGAAAAACAAATTTTAAAACAAAGTAGTAAAAAATAAAAGGCCAAGAATCCTAAAGAAGAAGAGGCAAAAAAAAGAAAAAGAAAAAAGAAAAAAGGGGGGGAGGACTGGGAAATGGTGATGATGATGAAGTTGTAGTGGAGGGAGAATGTAGGGGTTCTAGTGGGTGATCCTCTTATTTCCGAGTATATTAAGTTCTGTACATTAGAAGATGCTCAGTCCCAAATTTACATAAACGAGAAATACTTGTAGAGGGCCCCAACATTGACCACCAAAACATAAGTGAGATAAAAGAGAGGGGCCAGAATGGGAATGAGGAATCTTCACAAAATGAACCAGCATGGCATACCACTTGGTTCTGGGTGCACGCTGGTCATGTTTTAGAAGGTATTAACTTCCACCATTGTAGAAAAAAATGAGGCAGAGAAAACAAAAAACACAAAACAAAAAAACATACCTTGTATATCTCCCAAAATTGAGAATGTTGAAGGGAATATAGAACTGGAAAATATATCTAGGACCTGTAATTGTAGAAATATGAGAGTCAAAAAGGAAGAATCTTAAAAATGAAGAGGTGGTAAATACTGTAGTTAAGGTGAGGAAAGAGAAAAAAAGTTGGAAATTTACAGTCTGATATAAAAATGAGGTGTACTGGAAAAAGGAAGGAAAAAAAGGAGGAGTATCCTCTGGTTCTATATACTGTAAATCCCTCGACTTCCCCTGGAGCTTTGCAGCGCTGCTTGGTCGAGAACTTGCTCTTCCCCTGTCCTTTCAGATGGTCTTCTGGGGGAGGGGACCTGCTGTGTTGATTCTCAGGTGTGTGCACTGGGGGAGCTGCCCCGCCCCCTGCCAGGTGCCAGGCTCAGTGAGAGCTCTTTAGCCCGTGAACCCTCTGTTCCCTGGCAGCCCCACTCCATCCCAGGGAGACACAAGGAGGAACAGCCACACTGGCGGTGGCCAGGTCTCCAGCCCTGGAGTCAGTTCCCCCAGTGACTACCGCAGCTCCCAGTCCTCCCTGGCCTGGATGTTCCGGGGGCGGGGGTGCTGACCACAGCTTGCGGGCGCCGGGCGGCAGGAGAGTCCTCGCTGTCCCGGGGAGAGCGCAGGATCCTGGGCGGTGTCCCCCATCGCCCTGGGATCCGGGGCCTGTGCTGCTGGAATCGCGCTCTGGGGCCGCGGCTCCCGAAGGCAGCAGGGCCCAGACCCTCCGCCCGGAGCCGCGGCCTGAGCTGCTCCCCAGGCCCCGCCGGGCGCGCTCCAGCCCTTGACCGCGCTTGGCCTGGGGTCTGTGGCGCCCTCTCCCCCTGGGCGCACCTCCTCTGTTAGTGACCCCGGCAACCTGGGGGCTCCACTGCCCCTCCTGCCGTCCTGCGCGAGCTCCCTGCTAAGCATCTTTCTGATCCGGAAGAATCTGGGGCGGAGTTTTTGTTTTTTTTTTTTTATTTTTTTTTTATTTATGATAGGCACACAGTGAGAGAGAGAGAGGCAGAGACACAGGCAGAGGGAGAAGCAGGCTCCATGCACCGGGAGCCTGACGTGGGATTCGATCCCGGGTCTCCAGGATCGCGCCCTGGGCCAAAGGCAGGCGCTAAACCGCTGTGCCACCCAGGGATCCCCCTGGGGCGGAGTTTTAAAGTTCCTGCTTCTCCAGGACTGGGCTTTCCTGTCCCGGGGGCTTTTGCCGAGGGGGCCTTAGCCCGGCTCCTCACGGGCCCTTCCCCCACTAGACTCTTTCTTATATTTTTTCTTACCTTTCTACCTTGTTACAAACAAAAACCCTTCTCTCTGTAGCGTTCCAGCTGTTCTCTCTTTAAATCTCAGGTCGAATTTGTAGGTCGGGATGATTTGAAAGAAATCTAGGTAAGTTGGTGGGGCCGGGTGAGTTGAGGACCCCTACTCCTCGCCATCTTGCCCTCCCACTTGATAGGTATTGAATTGAATCTATAGATGGCTTTGAGTACTGTGGACAATTCTAACAAGAGTAATTCTTCTAATCCATGGACGTGGATTAGCTTTCCATTTATTTGTGTCATCTTCAATTTTCTTTATCAAGCCTTACAGTTTTGATTTGTCCAGATATTTCACTTCCTTGGTACATTTATTCCTAAGTATTTATTTTATGTATTTTCAATGGGATTGCTTTTTTATTTCAGATTGTTAGTCTATACAAATGCAACTGATTTCTGCATGTCTATTTTATATACTGCAACTTTGTTGAATTTGCTGGTTAAGAGTTCTAAGACTTTTTTGGTTGAGTCTAGGATTTTCCTGTATAAAATCATATCATCTACACATAAACTCAATTTTATTTCTTCCTTTTACGACTGGATGGATTTTATTCCTTTATCATGCCTGATTGCTCTACTAGGACATCCAGTTCTATGCTGAATAGGAGTGGTGAGAGTGGGCACTCATGTCATTTCTTAACTCAGAAGGAAAGCTTTCAAGCTTTAAGCCTTTCACTGTTAAGTATAATATTTGCTGTGAGCTTGTTACATATGGCTTTATTATAAAATGAGGTATTCCTTCTGTATATCCAATTTGTTGAGGATTTTTATCCTGAAACAATGTTATATTTTGTCAAATACTTTATCTGTAACTATTAAGATGATCATATGATTTTAATCTTTCATTCTACTAATGTGTATTACATTTATTGATTTGTATATGTTGAATTATCCTTATATTCCACAGATAAATTCCACTTGATCAGAGTGTATGTTCTTTTAATATACTGTTGAATTCAGTTTCTTAATATTTTGCTTATAATTTTTGCATCTATGTTTTTGGTATATTGGCTTGTAGTTCTCTTTCCTCCTGGTGTCCTTATCTGACTTTGATATCAAGGCAATTCTAGCCTCATACAATGAGTGTGAGAGTTCCCTCATCAGTTTTTTGGAAGAGTTTGAGAAGGGTTAAATGTTTAGTAGAATTTACTAGTAAAACCGTCTGGTCTTGGTCTTGTCTTTGTTGGGACAGTTTTGTTTAGGATTTATTTATTTGAGAGAGGTAAGGGTAAGTAGAGATCAGGGAGAGGGAGAGAGTCCTAAGCAAACTCCAATGTGGGGTTCACTCTCATGACCCTGAGATCACAACCTGAGCTGAAACCAAGAGTTGGACACTTAGTAGTGGGTGTCACCCAGGCACCCCGTTGTTGGCAGATTTTTGATTACTGATTTTTGATTACTGATTTCAATAATCTTGCTGTTATTGATCTGTTTATATTTTCTATTTCTTCAGGATTCATTCTCAGTGAGTTGTATGTCCCTAGGTATGTATCCATTTCTTCAAGGCTATCCAATTTATTAGCATATAGTTGTTGATAGTAGTGTCACAATCTTACATACTTCTGTGGTATCAATTGTAATGTTTCCTTTCATTTACAGTTCTGAGTCCTTTTTTTTTCTTATCTAGGTAAGGTTTCATTTATTTTTGTAATCTTTTCAAAAACCAGCTCTTGGTTATGTTGATCTTTTCTATTATTTATCTGGTCTTCATTCCATTTATTTCTGCTCTATTCTTCCTTTCCTTTTTTCTGCTAACTTGGGGCTTAGTTTCTTTTTTTTCCCCTAGTTCCTTGAGATGTAAAATTACATTGAGATTTTCTTCTAGAAATATATAGCTATAAACTTTCCTTTTAGAACTGCTTTTGTAGCAGCCCATAGGCATGTTGTGTTTCCATTTTTGTTTGAGATTTTTAAAAATTTTCTTTTGATTTCTTCTTTCAATCCATTGGTTGTTCAGAAACACGTTAATTTCTACATACCTATAAATTTTCAGCTTTCGTCTTGTGTATTCCCAATTTCATACCATTGTGATCAGAAAAGATACTTGATATAATTTCAATCCCTTAAATTTGCTAAGATTTGTTTGGTGGTCTTTCAAATGATCTATCCTGGAGAATATTATGTGAGGACTTGAAAAGAATTTGTATTCTGCTGCTGTTGGATGAAATGTTCTATGTATGTCTGTTAGGTCCATTTCATTGTCCAAATCTAATGTTTCCTTGTTGATTTTCTGTCTGAATTAACCATCCATTGCTGGAAGTGGGATATTAAAATCCCCTATTATTGTTTGCTGTCTATTTGTCCCTTCAGGTCTGTCAGTATTTGCTTAACATATAATTGTTGTACCCTCTTGATGAGTTGACCCCTCTATAATTATATAATGACCTTCTTTGTCTCTTGTTACCATTTTTGCTTAAAGTATATTATGTCTAATATAAGTCTGGCCATTTCTGCTATCCATTACATTCCACTTGCATGAATAATCTTTTTCCATCCCTTCGACTTCGAGCTAATATATGTCTCTAAAGCTGAAGTGAGTCTCTTGTAGGCAGGATATAGTTAGGTCATTTTTTTTTTTAAAGAATCCATTCAGCCACTGTGTCTTTTTGATTAGGGAATTCAATCCTTTTACATTTAGAGTAATTATTGATATGTAAGGATTTGCTAATGCCATCTTTATTGTTTTCTGCCTATTTTGTAGTTCCCTTTTTCCCTCTTTCTACTTTGCTTAAACATCAACATTTATAATCTTAATTTCTGTAGATCAGGAATCCTAGGTACCACTTACTAGATACTCTAATTTAGAGTGTCTTGGAGGCAGAAGTCAAGATGTTATCTTGGGCCACAGTCATCTTAAGGTTCATCTAGAGAGGGATCCACTTCCTCCTGTCCTTGTTGGCAAGATTCAGTTCATGTACTAAGAGCAAGAGCCTTTAGTCTCTTCTTGGGCTTTTGGGAAAAAGCCAACCCCAATTCCATCCAATGTGTGCCTATTCAAGGTATATCTCAAACATGACATTTTGCTTCATTAGTGCAAGCAAGGAAGAAAAGTCAGAAAAATAGAGAGAGTATGAGCATAATGGAAACATTAGTTTTTATTGCCTAATCTTGGAACACTCTATCACTTTTGTGGGATTCTATTTATTAGAAGCAAGTCACTGGTTTAGCCCATATTCAGCAGTAAGAATCAATTCAGAGGTATAAACATGAAGAGGTTGAGATTTTTGAGTTGTTCTAGAGGTTATAATATATGTACACAGCTTATCACAGTCCACTAGTATTAACATTTCAGCACTTCAAGTGGAATGTTGATACCTTATCATTTAGGCCACTTTACCTGCACACAAAGTGATCACCACTGTGATATAATTGTCATAATTGTTCTCTGCATATATTGAGAACTCTATCTAGCAATGTTAGAATTTTTGCTTTTAATTGTTACCCATTTTAAAACTCAAGAGCAGAAGAATATCGTATTTGCCCTTGTATTTCTCCTTTTCATTGTTCTTCTTTCATTCTATAATTCCAAGTTTCTTTTAATATAATTTCCTTTATTTCTTATGAATTTCATTTAGCTGTTCTTTTAGAACAGGACTGCTGGAGACAAAGTCTCTGGTTTTTTTTGTTTTTTAATTTTTATTTATTTATGATAGTCACAGAGAGAGAGAGAGAGAGAGAGAGAGAGAGAGGCAGAGACACAGGCAGAGGGAGAAGCAGGCTCCATGCACCGGGAGCCCAATGTGGGATTCGATCCCGGGTCTCCAGGATCACGCCCTGGGCCAAAGGCAGGCGCCAAACCGCTGCGCCACCCAGGGATCCCCAAGTCTCTGTTTTTATCTCAGATGTTTTTCACTGTCATTTCTGAAGGGTGATTTTTTTGGATATAGAATTCTATGTTGAGAGTTCTTTCAGCACTTGAAAAATTTTCTGTCCCTTCCTTTGTCATCCATGATTTCTTAGGAGAAAACTCATTTGATCAGGGGGTTCCACTCACTGACTTAACCAAAGAGGGGCATCACCTTGTTACTTCAGGGTGGTGACAGTGGAAGTCAGAGTTCTACACACAGGTTTGGTAATACTGCCTTATTAACATGGCAGGTGTTGAAGACGGGGTTTCACTCACTGGCTTTGCTGCTGCAGTGCTTGTTGTTTTGGGAGTGAAGTGTCACTTTTTTCACATAGTGTTTCTTTCCAGAGAAATAGTCATGGTTACAAGTTTTCTGACCTACTCGGATGCCCTCTTCTTTGTCCTTTGGTGAGCAAGGTTTTATTGGAGTTATTTTTTTCTATGTCCTTTGGAATTTCCAGATTGTCAGCTTTTCTAGTTAAGGCCTATCTATATGTATATATAGAAAGCAAGTAAAGGCCACAAAGAACTCACTGATAGGTTGTTCCTTGAGTCCCATGATCTCTAACCAGTCTGCCTTCCTTTCTCTACCTCTCAGAGTTTCATGGGAGTTGACTTACATATTTTTCTCCAAAGGTTTTTGTTGTGTCTAACAGGAGAAGTAAAATGGAATGTGTTTATTTTTTTTTTGTCTATAATTGGAAACATGAATCCATTTTACAGGAAGACTACCATGGTAAGTTATGTATTTTTGTAAATCATTTAAAAATGATTTAAAAAAGAGGAGCAACCTAGCAAGAGAAAACTTAGATAACTCAGCCAAACACCACAGGAAAACCCCACCCCATTCCCATCAACAAATATGGAGTAGAGAACCTAGACTTCACACTGCCTGGCTATAATAAAGCACTCCTCTCACCCAGCCTATCAGGATGGCATCAAGAGAGGATCAAGTGGGGAGCTGGAATTTTGATACCTGCCCATAGTGCTACTGAAGGTGCTGTTGGAAGCTAGAGTTTCATCGTAATCCAATCGTAATAAGGCTTCACTTCAACTGCATATGGGTAAAATTAATGAGGTACCTCTTCCTCACTCCCACCTTCACCCCCAGCCCAGCCAGATCAAAGACTACTAAGGCCTAGTGGGAAATCAAAAGTTCCAACTCTAGACAAAGTACCAGGCATTTTTTCCCAGTACTCCCAATGCCTAGGCCATCAAAAAAGCATAGAGAAGAATCTGGAATTTCACTTTCATCTAATATTGATATGGTGGCATCTTACCCTTTTCCCCAGAAAAATTCAGTATCAAAGGAGTCCCACTAAAACAGATTTAAATAAGATCCAGAGTCTCATAATATAATAACCAAAATATCAAACCAAGAATAAGAAAATCTCAACTTGAATGAGAAAATACAATAGATACCCATACTAAGATAACAATAGATGTTGGAATTATCTGACAAAGATTTTAAGGTAGCTATCATTAAAAAAAAAAAAGCTTTAATGGAAAAAGAATGAGACCAAGGTAAAGATAGAAAGTCTCAGCCAGCAAAGAAATAAAGAAAGAAGCACTAAATATGAATTTTATAACTTCAAAATACAATACCAAAATTAAAGCCTCAATGAGTGAATTTAACAACAGCACAGAAAGGATAAAGGAAAGGATTAGTGAGCTTAAGGTATAAAAGTAGGAATTACCCACTACTCTGAACAACACACAGAAAATAGATTGAAAACAAACAACAGAAAACAGAGCTTTCAATACATGTGGGACTATAACAAAAATCCTAGCATCCATGTCAAAGGAGCTCCAGAAGAGGAGAAAGAGGACTGAAAAAAATAGGACTGAAAAAAATATTTGAGGAAATAGTGACTGGAAATTTCAAAAATTTGGCAAAAAACATAAGACACTGTGCAAAAACCAAATAGGATAAACTCAAGGAAATCTATACTAAGTTCTATCATAATCACATTTCAGAAAGCTAAGACAAATATATATTAAAAATAGTAAGAGAGATCATACCTACTCACCAGGAAAAAATAATTCAAATAACTGGACTTCTCATCAGAAAAGATGGCCTGAGAAGGAACATTTTTCAAGTGCTGAAAGAAAATAACTGTCAATCCTGAATTCTGTATCTAGCAAAAATATACTTTGGGAATTAAAGAGAAATAAAGACATTTTCACACGAAAGAAAACAAATAGAATTTGTACCAACAGACCTATTTTAAAATAATGGCTAAAGGAAGTTTTCAGACAGAAAGTAAATGATAAAAGAAGGAAACTTGGAACATTAAGGATGAAAAGTGAACACAGAAGGATTAATATGGATATTTATCATAAATTTTCTTTCTCTTCTTGAATTTTCTAAAATTATCTTGTTTAAAGAAAAGTTTAGGGAGGTGGGGCAAGATGGCGGAAGAGTAGGGTCCCCAAGTCACATGTGCCCACCAAATTACCTAGATAACTTTCAAATCATCCTGAAAACCTACGAATTCAGGTTGATATTTACAGAGAGAAATGGAATGATACAGTGAGAAGAGTTCGCCCCTTCTATCAGGGTAGGAAGATGGGAGGGGTGCAGGAAACAAAAGGCATCCAAGGAAGAGGGGCTGGCGAGGAGCTTGGCTAAGGCAAAGCACGAGTGCCCCCAGGACAGGAAAGCCCAGGCCCGGAGAAGCAGGAGCTTCACCAATCTTCCCGGAGGAAAAGGCACTTGCAGGGAGGATCCCAGGAGAAGCGGCCATGCCCTCAGGTTCCCTGGGACACTAACAGAGGACCTGCGACCCGGGGGAGAGCCACCACACCCAGCGGCCGAGCTGGCTAAAGGGCTGCAGCGCAGCACCGGCTGGACCTGGGACCAGCTTGGGTGGCGGCTTGGGCAGAGGCTCCGCACAGAAGGGGCTGCATGGCTGGGAGCCCAATTCCAGCAGCACAGGCCTGAGAGCCCAGGGCGCCGGGGGACACAGCCCAAGATCCAGCGCTCTCCCCGGACCGGCAGAGGCCAGGAGGGCACGGGACAGCAAGGACACTCCTGCCGCCCAGCGACCCTGAGCTGTGCAGATCAGTGGCCCTGCCCCCAGAGCATCCAGGCCCCTGCAGACTGAGATCTGAGATAGTTACTGCAGGAGCTGACTCCAGGGCTGGAGAGCTGGCCACCGCCACTGTTATTGTTCCTCCTGGGGCCTCACAGGATAAACAACCCCCACTGAGCCTCACAGTGGCCTCACAGGATAAACAGGTTAAACAACTTTCACTGAGCCATGCACCAGGTAGGGAGCTGAGCAGCTCCCCCAAGTGCTGACACCTCAGAACCAGCACAGCAGGCCCCTCCCCCAGAAGACCAGCTAGACAGACAGGGGAAAAACAAATTATTGAACAACCAGCACTGGAAAGTTCCAGGGGGAAGTTGAGGGATTTACAGTATACAGAATCAGAGGATACTCCCCCTTGTTTTTTGTTTACTGTTTGCTTCCCCCCCCTTTTTTCTTTTCTTTTTCTTTTTTCTTTTCTTTTTATTCTTTTTTTTTCTTTTTCTTTTCTTCTTTCTCTTCTCTCTTTTTCCCCTTTTCCCAATACAACTTGTTTTTGGCCCCTCTGCACTGAGCAAAATAACTAGAAGGAAAAACTCACCTTAAAAGAAAGAATCAGAAACAGTCCTCTCTCCCACAGAGTTACAAAATTTGGATTGCAATTCAATGTCAGAAAGCCAATTCAGAACACAATTATAAAGCTACTGGTGGCTCTAGAAAAAAGCATAAAGGACTCAAGAGACTTCATGACTGCAGAATTTAGATCTAATCAGGCAGAAATTAAAAATCAATGAAATGAGATGCAATCCAAACTAGAGGTCCTAACAACGAGGGTTAATGAGGTAGAAGAACGAGTGACATAGAAGACAAGTTGATGGCAAGGAGGGAAACTGAGGAAAAAAGAGAAAAACAATTTTTTTGACCCTTTCATTTTATTAAAATGGCACGTAATTAAAACAGCATACTGATCACTTCATACATCTGCATGCCCCCAGGTGTGTGGCTGAGGAGTGGCACGTGGGCTCCCTCCATGAGGCTGCAGACTCATGCATTGAGCAATTCATGTTCTTTATCAGTTTTCCCAACAGCGTCAGGATTTGATAATGGGTCGAGGTCACCAAAGAGGCTAAACCAGGCAGTCAGATCCGAGGCAGCCTTGGCAGGCTCTTTCATTGCAGGGCTGTTGTCATTTGGATAGGTTAAGGGAAATAAATGACAGCCTGAGGAAGAAAAATCTACGTTTAATTGGGGTTCCCAAGGGCGCCAAAAGGGACAGAGGTCCACAATATGTATTTGAACAAATCATAGCTGAAAACTTTCCTAATCTGGGAAGGGAAACAGGCATTCAGATCCAGGAAACAGAGAGATCCCCGCCCCCTAAAATCAATAAAAACCACTCAACACCTAGCATTTAATACTGAAGCTTGCAAATTCCAAAAATAAAGAGAAGATCCTTAAAGCAGCAAGAGACAAGAAATCTCTGACTTTTATGGGGAGAAATATTAGATTAACAGCAGACCTCTCCATAGAAACCTGGCAGGCCAGAAAGGGCTGGCAGGATATATTCAGGGTTCTAAATGAGAAGAACATGCAGCCAAAAATATTTTATCCAGCAAGGCTCTCATTCAGAATAGAAGGAGGAATAAGAGCTCCCAAGATCAGCAGAAACTGAAAGAATATGTGACCACCAAACCAGCTCTGCAAGAAATATTAAGGGGGACTCTGTAAAAGAAAGAGGAAGTCCAAGGAAACAATCCACAAAACAGGGACTGAATAGGTATCATGATGACACTAAACTCATATCTTTCAATAGTAACTCTGAACATGAATGGGCTTAATGATCCCATCAAAAGGTGCAGGGTTTCAGACTGAATAAAAAAGCAGGACCCATCTATTTGCTGTCTACAAGAGACTCATTTTAGACATAAGGATACCTACAGCCTGAAAATAAAAGGTTGGAGAATATTTACCATTCAAATGGTCCTCAAAAGAAAGCAGGGGTAGCCATCCTTATATCAGATAAACTAAAGTTTATCCCCAATACTGTAGTGAGAGATGAGAGGGACACTATATCATACTTAAAGGATTTATCCAACAAGAGGACTTAACAATCATCAATATATATGCCCTGAATGTGGGAGCTGCCAAGTATATCAATCAATTAATAACCAAAGCTAAGACATTCTTAGATAATAATACACTTATACTTGGTGACTTCAATGTAGCGCTTTCTACAATCGATAGGTCTTCTAAGCACAACATCTCCAAAGAAACAAGAGCTTTAAATGATACACTGGACCAGATGGATTTCACAGATATTTACAGAACTTTACATCCAAACACAACTGAATACATATTCTTCTCAAGTGCACATGGAACTTTCTCCAGAATAGACCACATACTGGGTCACAAATCAGGTCTTAACCAATACCAAAAGACTGGGATCATCCCCTACGTATTTTCAGACCATAATGCTTTGAAATTAGAACAAAATCACAAGAAGAAGCTTGGGAGGATTTCAAACACGTGGAGGTTAAGGACCATCCTGCTAAAAGATGAAAGGGTCAAACAGGAAATTAGAGAAGAATTACAAACATTCATGGAAACTAATGGGAACGAAGATACAATCAATTGGAAAAGGACATTCTATGGTCTCATTCATTTGGGGAATATAAAAAATAGTGAAAGGGAATAAAGGGAAAAGGAGAAAAAATGAATGGGAAATATTAGAAAGGGACACTGAACATAAGAGACTCCTAACTCTGGGAAACGAACTAGGGGTGGTAGAAAGGGAGGTGGGGGGGTGACTTGGTGACAGGCACTGAGGGGGGTACTTGATGGGATGAGCACTGGGTGTTATTCTATATGTTGGCAAATTGAACACCAATAAAAAATAATTATTAAAAAATAATAAAAAGCAAAGCAAAAGTTTATAGAAGAATGTTTATGACAAAAGGTAAAAACTGAAAAAAAGTAAAATCTCAGAAAAATACATGCTTTATGATTCCATTAATATATGTACAACTAGGCAAAACTAAACAATGCAATAATAAAATGCAAAGGAACAAGTAACACCAAATTCAGTATATTTATTAGTTTCAGTCAAAAATAGAATTGAGGCAGGGTCTAACCATAAGAGCATGTGATACCCCATCAGACTGGTAATATTGTATGGTAGACCGATAATCTATTCTTTAATTGGTAGATATCTACCTATTTGTTTGTTCTACTATGGCTATTAAACTGAACATCTGCATATATTATGTACATACTATTCGTGCATATTTAATTAAAAAGGAAACAACTAAAAAATTAGTTAATTCATAGTCTGAATCTGAAATGACCTTCTGGCTTAACTACCATGCACAATTAAACTTCAGAAAGAGTGGGATGATGTCACAGACTCCTCTACTCTCACAATCTCATACAAAAGATATGATTTTAGGGTCAAAATTATGAAATGTAGGAGTATCATTCTTAGACTCACTAGGCTTAGGTGAATTGACACTTATCTTAGTGTATAGGTTATCTTATTCTGAACCATACTAAAATGGGAAAATTTATTCTGAATACTGTATACAGAGTTAATACATGATGGAGAAGTGTTGGATTGGGAATTAAATAAACCCAGGAACAAAGCAAATATATTAAATAGTAACCAGGTTAAGTATGTTAAATGGTGGTTTCTAAGCTACTAGTGTAAATGCCCCTTTGTCGGTATAAGGTTCTTGTCATCATTTGACTTGTCCTGGGATGTTAAGTCAAACGCCACCAGCTAATGAGTGTTTGTTTGGGGGAGGGAGGTTTTGGCTTGGATATTGATTAAATTTTAAGATTCTATTTTGCCTTAAGAGGTGTGGTCTACATTTGCTCCTAATAGAGAAGGAAAAATTGAGTAGAATATACTCAGGTAACCTGTTATATTTCTCACTAGTAGGCAAATATCTTAGTGACCATGTAAAAATGCTTACTTCATTTAAGAAAAATTCTTGATACATTGTTACAGAAGAGCATGATATCAAAATTTGAGCATTCAAGATGCCTGGGTGGCTCAGCAGTTGACTGTCTGCCTTCAGCTCAGGGTGTGATCCCGGCCCTAGGAATCAAGTCCCCAAATCGGGCTCCCTGCAAGAAGCCTGCTTTTCCCTCTGCCCAAGTCCCTGCCTCTCTCTGTGTCTGTCTCTCATGAATAGATAAATAAAATCTTTTTTTAAAAAAGTTTGGGCATCCAATTCCTACAAGATATTTTATTTTAAAATGCAAGGCACAGGGAAATTATCTTTATCATTGGAATTATCTCTAACTTACTGCATTTCATCTTTAGAATTATCATAATGTCTTCACTTTGAATTATTTCTCTGAATACATACGGGAAATTTAGTTCTTTGTGCCCTAAGTGAGAATGGAAAAGTTGTAATTGGACGTAGTAACTTTGACATTTCCAATAGAAACATAATAGGAGCCACTGGTGCAATTTTATTTCCTAGTAGTCATAATAAAAATTTAAAAAAAAAACAGATGAAGTTCATAAGAAATTTTATTCAATGATCCAAAATATCACCCTTTCCACATGTAATCAATACAGAATATTATTGGTAAGTAATTTAACATTCCTTTTTTTGTACTGTCTTCAAAATTAGGTGTGTATTTTATATTTACAGGATATCTCAATCAGACTAGCCACATTTCAAGTGCTCAATGGCCATATTTGGTAATGACTAACATACTGGACAATATAGATCTAAAGTAAAGGAGGCACATAGAAATGGATTTTGAATGTGTTCCCTCTATTCCATTATTTATAGGATTTTGATAACTCTTGTCATTATTTTTTTTTTAATGTTTGCTAGAATTCATCAATGAAACCATGTGGTCTTGGGCTTTTCTATCCTGGGAGATTTTTTATTTCTAATTTTATTTCATTCTTGTTATTGGTCTAAGAAGACTTCCTACTTTTTGGATTCATGATACAATCTTGGTAACTTGTATAGTTTTAGGAATTATCTCTTGTTTTTTCTGTTATCTGATTTGTTATTATATAATTGTTTAAAGTAACCTGATATCATACTATGCATTTCTGTGGTATCTGTTATATTGTCTTCTCTTCTATTTCTCATTTGGGTTTTGAGTCTTCTTTTTCTTTTTTTCTTACAGGGTGAAGACAGGGATCTGACAAAAGCTATGGGAAAAAAGGAGTGATTGTTTGTGCTTTTGTGAGATCTTCCTGAAGAGCATTGGCTGCGAATTCCCAGTTCTGGGGATGAGAGGAGGGGTGACAACATTTCCTCCTGCCCACTAAACATTTTTAGTGAGCAATATTGCACTGACCAGCGGAGACTGTTTATACTAACCCTGTCCCACTGTGCCCTGTAAGTTCATCTCCACTAGGGCAAGTCCACTTGAGAAACAGAAGACCAACACAAACCCCTCAAAGGTACCAATTCTCCCCCAGAAGACCAGCATAAACCCTTCAAAGGTACCAAGAGATCAGAGATTGCTACAAAGCTACAACTCTGGGGGAAATAGGATCTAGCTTCTTTTAATAGGCAGACCAAACATACCTAGTTAAAACTTGCCACACAGTGGGCAAAGTCCAAACATCTGCCACTGCAGACAAGGAGAAACTGCAGAGGATTGACCTGAGGGAAGGAGTAGCCAATCCACAACAGCAGACTGCACACTCTGAAACACCTCCTGAAGCACCAGGTCTAAGATATTATAGGACCTCTTAGCATAGCCATTACTCCCAGCAGCAGGAATATAACAGGCTTTCCTAACAATCACACACAAACACAAAAGCAGAGACCTAGACAAAATGACAAGATGGAGGAACCCCAAAAGAAAGAACAGGAAGAAGTAATGGCCAGGGATTTAATCAAAACAAATATAAGATGTCTGAGCCAGAATTTAAAACAAGAAAAATAAGGATACTAGCTGGGCTTGAGAAAAACATAGAAGACTCTAGAGAATCCCTACTGCAGAGATAAAAGAACTAAAAACTAGTCGGGCCAAAATAAAAATTGCTATAACTGAGATGCAAACTGATGGAATGCAATGACAACAAGGATGGATAAAGCAGAGGAGCAAATCAATGATATAGAAGATAAAATTATGGAAAATAAAGAAGAGGGAAAGAAAATCACGGATCACGAATGTAAACTTAGGGAAATCAGTGGTTTCTTAAGTATAATATCATTCATATCATGGGAGTTCCAGAAGAAGAGAGGGGAAAGGAGGCAGAAGGTTTATTTGAACAAATTATAGCTGAAAACTTTAATCTGGGGAAGGAAACAGACATCAAAATTCAAGAGGCACAGAGAATTCCCATCACATTCAACAAAAGCGAGCCAACACCAAGATATATCATAGTCAAGTTCACAAAATACACAGGTAAGGAAATAATCCTGAAAGCAACAGTGGGGAAAAAAAAAGTCCTTAACCTACAAGGGAAGATAAATCAGGTTTGCAGTAGATCTGTCCTCAGAAATACAGCAGGCCAGAAGAAAGTGGCAAGATATATTCAATGTGTTGAGAGGGGAAAAACTGGCAAGCAAGAATAGTTTATCTAGCAAGGCTGTCATTCAGAATATAAGGAGAGATAAAGGGCTTTTCAAACAAAAAATAAAGGAGTTCACAACCACTAAACCAGCCCTACAAGAAACATTAAGGGGGACTCTTTGAGAGTGGAAAGTAAAACCAAAAGTAACAAAGACTAGGCAGGAACAGAGAACATCACCAGAAATATCAACTTTATAGGTAATACAATGACACTAAATTCATGTCTATCAATAATCACTCTGAATGTAAATGGACTAAACGCTTCAATCATAAGGCATAGGGTATCAGATTGAATTTTAAAAACCCACAAGATCTATCTACATGCTGCCTACAAGAGACTCATTTTAGACCTAAAACACGTACAGATTGAAAATGAGGGGGTGGAGAACCATTTATCATGCTAATGGACATCAAAAGAAAGCCAGAATAGCCATACATATATCAAACTAGATTTTAAAACAAAGACTGTAATAAGAGATGAAGAAGGGCACTATATCAGAATTAAGGGATCCATTCATCCAGAAGATCTAACAATTATAAATATTTGTGCCCCCAACTTGGGAGCACGCAAATATATAAATCAATTAATAACAAACATAACAAAACTCATTGATAATAGTACAATAACATAGAGAACTTTAAAACCCAACTTAGAGTAATGGACATCTAAGCAGAAAATCAGCAAAGAAATAATGGCACTGAATGACACACTAGACCAGATGGACTTCACAGATATATTCAGAATATTTTATTCTAAAGTAGCAGAGTACACATTCTTTTCAAGTGCACATGGGACATTCTCCAGAGTAGATCACATCCTGGGTAACAAGTACAGCCCTTAACAAGTACAAAATCATTGAGATCATACCATGCATATTTTCAGACCACATGCTATGAAACTGGAAGTCAACCACAAGAAATAATTTCAAAAGGCCTCAAAACATGGAAATGTTAAAAATCCTACAAAATAATGAATGGATGAACAAGGAAATTAGAATTTTAAAAATACATGGAAGCAAATGAAAATGAAAACATAACAGTAAAAAACCCTTGGGATGCAACAAAAGCAGTCCTAAGAGGGAAGTATACTACAATACAGACCAACATCAAGAAGTAAGAAAAGTCTCAAATACACAACCTAAACTTATACCTAAAGGAGCTAGAAAAGGACCAGCAAATAGAGCCTAGGACTAGCAGAAGATGGTAAATAATAAAGATTAGAGCAGAAATAAATGACATATAAACAAACAAAAAACCAGTAGGACAGATCAACAAAACTAAGAGCTGGTTCTTTAAAAGAATTAGTAAGAATAAAATTGACAAACACCTAGCCTGACTTATAAAAAAGAAAAGAGTTGAGTGTCCAACTCTTGTTTTTGGCTCATGATCTCAAGGTTATGGGATTGAGCCCCATATCAGGCTCTACACTCACCATGAAGTCTGTTTGAGACTCTCCCTCTGCCCCTCACTCCTACCCTCCGTCTCTCTCTCTTTCTCTCTCTCTCAAATAAATAAATCTTAAAGAGAAAGAAAAACAGAAAAAAGAAAGGACTCAAATATATAAAAATCATGAATGAAGGAGGAGATATCACAATCAACACCACAGAAATACAAAACAATCATAAGAGAACTCTAGGAAAATTACATGCCAACAAACTACGCAATCTGGAAGAAATGGAAAAATTCCTAGAAAAGTACAAACTACCAAAACTGAAACAGGAAAAAATAAAAACCTGAACATACCCATAACCAGCAAAGAAATTGAATCAGTAATCAAAAATCTCCCAAAAAACCAAAGTCCAGGACCAGATAGCTTCCCAAGGGAATTCTACCAGACATGTAAAGAAAAGTTTACACCTATTCCCAAACTATTCCAAAAAATAGAAATGGAAGAACAGCTTCCAACCTCATTCTATGAGGCCAGCATTACCTTGATTCCAAAATCAGACAAAGATGCCACTAAAAAAGGAGAATTACAGGCCAATATCCCTATCCATGAACAAAGGATGCAAAAATTTTCAACAAAGTACTAGTAAATCAAATCCATAGTACATTAAAAGAATTATGCACCACAATCAAGTGGGATTTTTACTGGGCTGCAGGGGTGATTCAATATTCACAGATCACCACATTAGTAAAAGAAAGGATAAGAACAATATTACCCTCTCAATAGATGCAGAAAAAGCATTTGACAAAGTACAGCATCCTTTCTTGATAAAAACTCCCCCCAAAATTGGAGATAAATGGACATATCTCAACATCATAAAGGCCATATATGAAAGACCCACAGCTAATATCATCCTCAATGGATGATTTTTTTCAAAATTCTAAATGTTTATTGCCAGAAGAGCAAACTTCATAAAGATACCTTTTTAAAGTACATAGTAAATGACAAGCAAATTAAACAGAAAACTTTGACCAAAGAAAAGCAAAGATTGATGCTATCATGCACGTAGAGTCAAATTAAGACCAAACCAAACAGGTGCATTTAAGAATATATGGGTTACATAATCCACAATCTAAGACTGAAGGAGACTCATTCCAAAACATTTGGGGTGGAGTATTCTAGGGAGAATGGGAGGAAGAATTTTCTCCTAATACAGAAAATTGAAATATTTAGATGAGACACAGAATGATGACTAAAACATCAATGATCAGCTTAATTTCATCTCTAAGAACAGAATTCTGGATTATAGGCCAAAAGAAGTACAAGAATCGATCAAATAACCAGGGATAAAATTAAAGCAGTCATCAGAAACCTCCCAAGACACAAAAGTCCAGGGCCAGATGGCTTCCCAGGGGAATTCTATAAAACGTTTAAAGAAGAAACCATACCTATTCTACTAAAGCTGTTCTGAAAGAAAGAGATGAAGTACTTCCAAACTCGTTCTATGAGGCCAGCATCACCTTAATTCCAAAACCAGATGAAGAGCCCGCCAAAAAGGAGAATTATAGACCAGTATCCCTGATGAACATGGATGCAAAAATCCTCAACAAGATACCAGCCAATAGGATCCAACAACACATTAAGAAGATTATTCACCATGACCAACTGGGATTTATCCCCGGGATGCAAGGCTGGTTCAACACCTGTAAAGCAATCAATGTGATTGATCATATCAGCAAGAGAAAAAACAAGAACCATATGATCATCTCAATAGATGCAGAGAAAGCATTTGACAAAATACAGCATCCATTCCTGATCAAAACTCTTCAGAGTGTAGGGATAAAGAGAACATTCCTCAGCATCTTAAAAGCCATCTATGAAAAGCCCACAGCAAATATCATTCTCAATGGGGAAGCACTGGGAGCCTTTCCTCTAAGATCAGGAACTCGACAGGGATGTCCACTCTCACCACTGCTATTCAACATAGTACTAGAAGTTGTAGCCTCAGCAATCAGGCAACAAAAAGAAATAAAAGGCATTCAAATGGGCAAAGAAGAAGTCAAACTCTCGCTCTTCGCAGATCACATGATACTGTACATAGAAAACCCAAAACACTCCACTCCAAGACTGCTAGAACGCATATGGCAATTTGGCAGTGTGGCGAGATACAAAAACAATGCCTAGAAATCAGTGGCATTTCTATACACTAACAGTGAGACTGAAGAAAGAGAAATTAAGGGGTCCATCCCATCCCATTTACAATTGCACCCAAAAGTATAAGGTACATAGGAATAAACCTAACTAAAGAGGTAAAGTATCTGTACTCTAAACACTGCAGAACACTTCTGAAAGAAATTGAGGAAGATACAAAGAGATGGGAAAACATCCCATGCTCATGGATTAGAAAAATTAATATTGTGAAAATGTCTATGCTACCCATGGCAATTTACATGTTTAATGCAATCCCTATCAAAGTACCATGGACTTTCTTAAGAGAGTTGGAACAAATCATCTTAAGATTTGTGTGGAATCAGAAAAGACCCTGATTAGCCAGGGGAATATTAAAAAAGAAAACCAGAGCCGGGGGCATCACAATGTCAGATTTCAGGTTGTACTACAAAGCTATGGTCATCAAGACAGTGTGGTACTGGCACAAAAACAGACACATAGATCAATGGAACAGAATAAAGAACTCTGAAATGGGCCCTCAACTCTATGGTCAACTAATATTCGACAAAGCAGGAAAAACTATCCACTGGATAAAGGACAGTCTCTTCAAAAAATGGTGCTGGGAAAATTGGACATCCATATTCAGAAGAATAAAACTGGACCACTCTCTTACACCATACAGAAAGACAAACTCAAAATGGATGAAATATCTAAATGTGAGAGAAGATTCCATCAAAATCCTAGAGGAGAATACAGGCAACACCCTTTTTGAACTTGACCACAGCAACTTCTTGCAAGATACATCCATGAAGGCAAGAGAAACAAAAGCAAAAATGAATTATTTGGACTTCATCAAGATAAGAAGCTTCTGCACAGCAAAAGAAACAGTCAACAAAACTAAAAGACAACCTAGAGAATGGGAGAAGATATTTGCAAATGACGTATCAGATAAAGGGCTAGTATCCAAGATCTATAAAGAACTTATTAAACTTAACAGCAAAGAAACAAACAATCCAATCATGAAATAGGCAAAAGGCGTGAACAGAAATCTCACAGAGGAAGACATAGACATGGCCAACAAGCACATGAGGAAATGCTCCGCATCACTTGCCATCAGGGAAATACAAATCAAAACCACAATGAGATACCACCTCACACCAGTGAGAATGGGGACAATTAACAAGACAGGAAACAACAAATGTTAGAGAGGATTTGGAGAAAGGGAACCCTCTTGCGCTGTTGGTGGGAATGTGAACTGGTACAGCCACTCTGGAAAACTGTGTGGCGGTTCCTCAAAGAGTTAAAAATAGATCTGCCCTACGACCCAGCAATTGCACTGCTGGGGATTTACCCCAAAGATACAGATGCAGTGAAACGCCGGAACACCTGCACCCCGATGTTTCTAGCAGCAACGTCCACAATAGCCAAACTGTGGAAGGAGCCTTGGTGTCCATCAAAAGATGAATGGATAAAGAAGATGTGGTGTATGTATACAATGGAATATTACTCAGCCATTAGAAATTACAAATACCCACTATTTGCTTCGATGTGAAGGGACCTGGGAGTATTATGCTGAGTGAAATAAGTCTTTTGGAAAAGAACAAACATTATATAGTCTCATTCATTTGGGGAATATATAAATTAGTTAAAGGGAATAAAGGGAAAGGAGAGAAAATGAGTGAAAATATCAGTGAGGGTGACAAAACATGAGAGACACCTAACTCTGGGAAATGAAAAAGGGGTAGTGGAATGGGAGGTGGGCCGGGGGTTGGGATGACTGGGTGATGGGCACTGAGGGGGGCACTTGATGGGATGAACACTGGGTGTTATGCAATATGTTGGCAAATTGAACTCCAATAAAAAAATAAATAAAATAAATAAAAAGAATTGATCAAAAATCAAAATACAGAAGGAACAAATTCAGATTCAATTTGTGCTATTGGTCATGAATTTGGTCAGTTGATTCAATTTGGTCAGGAATGTGACAGTGATATTTAACATACTACTGTAAATCTTAGCCTCAGCAATCAGAAAACAAATAGAAATAAAAAGGCATCCAAATCAGCAAGGAAGAAGTCAAAATTTCAGTATTTGCAGACAATGTGATACTCTATGTAGAAAACCTGAAAGACTGCACCAAAATAAATGATACAATACATGAATTCAGCTAAGCCACAAGATTTAAAATATGTTGCACTTCTATATACCAATAATGAAGCAGCAGAAAGAGAAATCAAGGAAACAATCCCATTTATAATTGCACCAAAACCCCTAACATACTTAGGAATAAACATAACAAAACAGGCAAGATATCTGTATTCTGAAAACTATAGAATGTTTATGAGAGAAATTGAAGAGGATTCAAAGAAATGAAAAAACATTCCATTCTCATGGATTGGAAGAACAAACATTGTTAAAATGTCTATACTATCCAAAATAATCTACATTTTTAATGCAGTCCCTATCAAAATACCAACAGCATTCTTCACAGAGCTAAAACAAAAAATCTCATAATTTGTATAGAACCACAAAAGATCTCAAATAGAAGCAATCCTAAAAAATAAAAGCAAAGCTGGAGGCATCAGGATTCCAGGTTTCAAGCTACATTGCAAAGCTGTAGAAAACAAGACAGTATGGTACTGGCACAAAATCAGACACAGAGATCAATGGAACAGAACAGAAAACCCAGACATGGACCACAACTCTATGGTCAACTAATCTTTGACAAAGCAGGAAAGAATATCCAATGGAGAAACCTCTTCAACAAATGGTGTTGGGAAAACTGGACAGCAACATGCATAAGAATGAAACTGGACCACTTTCAGATACCATACACAAAAGTAAATTCAAGGGGTCGCTGGGTGGCAAAGTTGGTTGAGCATCCAACTCTTGGTTTTTGCTCAGTTCATGATCTTGGGGTCATGGGACTGAGGCCTGCATCAGGCTCAACATTCAGTGCAGAATCTGCTTGGGACTCTCCCTTTGCCCCTCCTCCTACTTTCTCCAAAGTAAATAAATAAATAAACCTTTTTTAAAAACCAAAATAAGAAAGTAAATTCAAAATGGATGAAAAATCCTAAATGTGAGGCAGGAAACTATTAAAATACTAGTGGAGAGCACAATCAGCAAATTCTTTGACCTTCTTCAGAGTAAATTCTAACTAGACACATCTCCAGAGGTAAGGGAAACAAAACCAAAATGAACTATTGGGACTTTATCAAGATAAAATGCTTCTGCATAGTAAAAGAAACAATCAATAAAATTAAAATAAAGCCTAAGATCTAAATATGAGACCAAAATCCATCAAATTCCCAGAGGAGAACACAGGCAGCAACCTCTTTGACCTGGGCCACAGCAACTTCTAGATAGACATGTCACCAAAGGCAAGAAAAACAAAAGCAAAGATGAACTATTGGGACTTCATCAGGATAAAAAGGTTTTGCACAGCAAAGGAAACAGTTAACAAAGCTCAAAGGCAGCCTACAGAATGGGAGAAAATATTTGGAAATGACATATCTGATAAAGGGTTTGTATCCAGTATCTATAAAAAAAAACCTACAAACTCAACACCCAAAAACACACACAAAAAAATCCAATCAAGAAATGGTTAGAAGATATGAATAGACATTTTTCCAAAGACATCTAGATGCCTACAGACACATGAAAAGATGCTCAAGATCACTCATCATCAAGGAAATAAAAATTAAAACCACAATGAGATACTACTCCACAGCTTTCAAAATGACTAAAATTAACAACATAGGAAACAAGATGCTGGTGAGAATGTAGAGAAAGGGAAATCCTCTTACAGTGCTGGTGGGAATGTAAACTGCTACAGTCATTCTGGAAGACACTATAGAGATTCCTCAAAAAGTTAAAAATAGAACTACCCTATGACCCAGCAATGGCACTACTAGGTATTTACCCAAAGGATACAAAAATATAGGTTTAAAGGGTACATGCACCCCAATGTTTATAGCAACATTACCAACAATAGCCAAACTATGGAGAGACCCCTAAATGTCCTCGACTGATGAATGGATAAAGATGTGGTATACATAGACAATGGAATATTATGCAGCCATCAAAAGGAAGAAAATCCTGCTATTTGCAATGACATGGATGGAGTTAAAGTGTATTATGCTAAGGGAAATATGTCAGTCAGATAAAGACAAATAACATATGATTTCACTTGTGTGAAATTTAAGGAAAAAATAGATGAACCTATTGTAAGGGGGGAAAAATGACAAAGAAGGGGAAGCAAAACATAAGAGACTCTTAACAGTGGAGAACAAACTGAGGGGTGATGGAGGGAAGTGGGTAGAGAATAGGCTAATTTGTTGATGTGTTAAGGGGGATAATTTTTATGATGAGCAGTGGATGTTACATGTAAGTGATGAATCACTAAATTCTCCTTATAAAACAAATAATACACTGTATGTTAACTAGCTAGAGTTTAGATAATTTGGAAAATATCTGGAAAAATCTGTAGATTGCTCTGATAATATGGACCTTTTATTTACTTATTTATTTTTTAATAAATTTATTTTTTATTGGTGTTCATTTTACCAACATACAGAATAACACCCAGTGCTCATCCCGTCAAGTGCCCCCCCCAGTGCCCGTCACCCGTTCACCCCCACCCCCCACCCTCCTCCCCTTCCACCACCCCTAGTTTGTTTCCCAGAGTTAGGAGTCTTTATGTTCTGTCTCCCTTTCTGATATTTCCCACACATTTCTTCTCCCTTCCCTTATATTCCCTTTCACTATTATTTATATTCCCCAAATGAATGAGAACATACACTGTTTGTCCTTCTCTGATTGACTTACTTCACTCAGCATAATACCCTCCAGTTCCATCCAAGTTGAAGCAAATGGTGGGTATTTGTCGTTTCTAATGGCTGAGTAATATTCCATTGTATACATAAACCACATCTTCTTTATCCATTCATCTTTCGATGGACACTGAGGCTCCTTCCACAGTTTGGCTATTGTGGACATTGCTGCTATAAACATCGGGGTGCAGGTGTCCCGGTGTTTCATTGTACCTGAATCTTTGGGGTAAATCCCCAACAGTGCAATTGCTGGGTCGTAGGGAAGGTCTATTTTTAACTCTTTGAGGAACCTCCACACAGTTTTCCAGAGTGGCTGCACCAATTCACATTCCCAACAGTGTAAGAGGGTTCCCTTTTCTCCGCATCCTCTCCAACATTTGTTGTTTCCTGCCTTGTTAATTGTCCCCATTCTCACTGGTGTGAGGTGGTATCTCATTGTGGTTTTGATTTGTATTTCCCTGATGGCAAGTGATGCAGAGCATTTTCTCATGTGCTTGTTGGCCATGTCTATGTCTTCCTCTGTGAGATTTCTCTTCATGTCTTTTGCCCATTTCATGATTGGATTGTTTGTTTCTTTGGTGTTGAGTTTCAATGCCCAGAAATCAATGGCATTTCTATACACTAACAATGAGACTGAAGAAAGAGAAATTAGGAGTCAATCCCATTTACAACTGCACTCAAAAGCATAAGGTACCTAGGAATAAACCTAACCAAAGAGGTAAAGGATCTATACCCTAAAAACTATAGAACACTTCTGAAAGAAATTGAGGAAGACACAAAGAGATGGAAAAATATTCCATGCTCATGGATTGGCAGAATTAATATTGTGAAAATGTCAATGTTACCCAGGGCAATGTACACGTTTAATGCAATCTCTATCAAAATACCATGGACTTTCTTCAGAGAGTTAGAACAAATTATTTTAAGATTTGTGTGGAATCAGAAAAGACCCCGAATAGCCAGGGGAATTTTACAAAAGAAAACCATATCTGGGGGCATCACAATGCCAGATTTCAGGTTGTACTACAAAGCTGTGGTCATCAAGACAGTGTGGTACTGGCACAGAAACAGACAATGGAACAGAATAGAGAACCCAGGAGTGGACCCTGAACTTTATGGTCAACTAATATTCGATAAAGGAGGAAAGACTATCCATTGGAAGAAAGTCTCTTCAATAAATGGTGCTGGGAAAATTGGACATCCACATGCAGAAGAATGAAACTAGACCACTCTCTTTCACCATACACAAAGATAAACTCAAAATGGATGAAAGATCTAAATGTGAGACAAGATTTCATCAAAATCCTAGAGGAGAACACAGGCAACACCCTTTTTGAACTTGGCCACAGTAACTTCTTACAAGATACATCCACGAAAGCAAAAGAAACAAAAGCAAAAATGAACTATTGAGACTTCATCAACATAAGAAGCTTTTGTACAGCAAAGGATACAGTCAACAAAACTAAAAGACAACCTACAGAATGGGAGAAGATATTTGCAAATGACATATCAGATAATGGACCTTTTAAATATATTCATTCTTCTAATCCATCAACATGAAATATCTTTCCAATTCATTTGTGCCATTGAAGACATTCTTAATGGCTTAGAATTTCCAAAATTGTTAAAAGACATTAAGCCAGTGATCCAAGAAGATAGTTGAACATAAAGTAGGGTAAATTCAAAGAAGACCACTCTTTAACACATGATGATCAAATTTCCAAAAAACAAAGACTAGAAAAAACTCTTAAGTTCCTGGGTGAGGCAGGGAATTGGCACAGTAAACTCCAGTATACCAAAGGAAAAATAACTGACCTATCATCAGAAATCATGAAATCCATAAGAAAATACACCAAAAGTGCTGAAAGGGAAAAAAATACCAATTTAGAATTCCATGTGTAATTATACATATCTTATGAAAATGAAGATAAATAAGAACTTTTTCAAACAAGATGGCAAGATGGCAGAAGAGTAGGGGCCTCAACTCACCTGGTCCCACAAACCTACCTAGATAACTTTTAAACATCCTGAACACCTACAAATTCAACCTGAGATTTAAAGAGAGAACAGCTGGAATGCTAGAGAGAAAAATTTTTGCTTCTAACAAGACAGGAAGGTGAAAAAAGAGAAAAGAATAAAGTAGGGGAGGGGAACATGACCAGCAGGGCTAAAGTGGAGCAGCGAAAGCCTCCTGAGGCAGGAAAGCTCAGCACTGGAGAAGCGGGAAATTTATAATTCTGTGCCAGAGTTTTCCCTGATGGAAAAGTTCTTATCAGGGAAATCAAGCAGAATCACAGGAGGGGCAGTGAAGCCTCAAGATTCCTGGAGTCACTATAAGAGGAGGGGTGCCTGGGGGAAAGTGCATGGCAAACCGTGGTCCAATATCAGTAAAAGGCTGGAGCACCACAGCCCTCCAGAGCATTTGACAGAAGCCAATCAGTTAGGCAGGCCAGCTCCTGAGATCCATTTACCCTAGAGCCTACCTCTGGGATGGAGATGGCTGTGTACTGTTCCCTTCAGGAGAGGAGGTCCCCAGGATTCCGGGTCTAGCAGTACAGGGTCCCAGATCCCAGGGCTCTCAAGGGGAAAAAGCTGAGGATCCTCCGTGCCCCCTGGGCAGGTAGAAGTGTGGAGGGCACAGAACAGCAAGAACTCTCCTACCGCTGGGCACCCCCAAAGCTGTGCAGATCAGTGCACCCACACCCCAGGAGCATCTAGGCCAGTGTGGACTGAGACTGTGGTTAGTTACTCGTGGGGAGCTTGACTCCAGAGATGGAAATCTCGCACCACCTTTGTTGTTTTTCTTCTTTGTTTCATCTTGTGCCTAGGAGAGGCGGGGCCTCTAGGAAACAAAGGCCTTACAGGATAAACAGCTCACTCTGAGCTCAGCACCTGGAAAGGGGCAGGCATCTCTGTCCAGACAAGACACCTGATTATCAGCACAGCAGGCCCCTACCCCAGAAGACCAGCTGGAAGAACAAGGGAGAGCAAGTTTACTGACCAATTAGCACTGGAAAGCTCCAGGATTGAGAAAATAGTATATAGAACTAAAGGGTCCTTTTTTTCTTTTCTTTTTTTTCCCCATTATGAATCATTTTTATATCAGACTAAAATATACAATATTTTTTCTCTTTTCTCACCTTAACTACAGTATCTTACCAGCTCTTCATTTTTAAGTTTTTTTTTTCTTTTTGACTTCCATATATCTCCAATTACATGTCTTAGGTATATCTTTTACTTCTGGATTCTCTTCAATATGTTCAATTTAATTTGGGGAGATATACAAGACATGGGTTTTTGTTTTTTGTTTCATCTGCCTTGTTTTGTTTTACAGTGGTGGAAGTTAGTACCTTCTAAAACACAACCAACATACACCAGAACCAAGTGGAACACCATGTTGGTTCATTCTGTGAGATTATATTCTTTATTCCTATTCTGACCCCACCCTTTTATCTAGTTTATGTTATGGTGGTCAATGTTGAGGTTTTCTCTAAGTATTGCTGGTTTATATCAATTTGGAATTGAGCATCTTCTAACATACATAACAAAATACAGTCAGAACCAAGAGGAGCACCCCCTAGGACCCCTCAGTTGGACTACATTCTCTCTCTACCACCACTTCCTCACCACCACCATCCTCCCCCTTTATTCTTTCCTCTTTTTCTTTGTTTTTGGTTTCTGGCTTTTATTTTCATGACTTTGTTTGAATATTTGTTCTTCACTTTAGTGGTCCTTTTGTTTTATTTTGTTCTATTATTCTTTTTCTTTTATTTTCTGGTCTCTGAACTCTTCAGAATCATCTAGGGTGTATTTTACTTATGTCGTGATTGATATTTTGACTCACCCCACTCATACAGCCACTCTGCACTGCACAGAATGATGAGAAGGAAGAATTCTTCACAAAGAAAGAACTGGAAACAATACTCTCTACTACAGAGTTATAGAATTTGGATTTAAATACAATATCAGAAATTCAATTCAGATGTACAATTATAAAACTACTAGTGGCTCTGGAAAAAACATAAAGGACTCTAGAGACTTTGTTACCACAGAACTGAGATCTAATAAAGCCAAAATTAAAAATAGATTAAATGAGAGGATCCCTGGGTGGCGCAGTGGTTTGGCGCCTGCCTTTGGCCCAGGGCGCGATCCTGGAGACCCAGGATCGAATCCCACATCGGGCTCCCGGTGCATGGAGCCTGCTTCTCCCTCTGCCTGTGTCTCTGCCTCTCTCTCTCTCACTGTGTGCCTATCATAAAAAAAAATAGATTAAATGAGATGCTATTCAATCTAGGTTTCTAACTACTAGGGTTAATGAGGTAGAAGAGAGAATGAGTGACATAGAAGACAAGATGATGGTAAGGAAGGAAACTGAGGAAAAAAGAGAGACACAATTAAGAGCCCATGAGGAAAGGCTTAGGAAGGTAAATGATACCTTGAGAAGGAAGAATATATGTCTGGGATTCCAGGGCAGCCCGGGTGGCTCAGCAGTTTAGTGCCACCTTCAGCCCAGGATTCTAGAAGAGGCTGAGAGAGAGAGAGAACCACAAAGTTTATTGGAGCAAATCATAGCTGAGAACTTCCCAAATCTGGAGAAGAAAACAGGCATTCAGATCCAAAGGATAGAGAGGTCCCTCCAAAAAAAAAGCAATAAAAATGGTTCAACATCTTGATATTTAATAGTGAAACTTGCAAATTTCAAAGATAAAGAGAAAATCCTTAAAGCAGTGCAAGACAAGAGATTCTTAAATTATATAGGGAGAAATATCATATTAACAGCAGAGCTCTCCACAGAGACCTGGCAGTCCAAAAGGGTTGGCATGATATATTCAGGATACTAAATGAGAAGAACATGCAGCCAAGAATACTTTATCCACCAACGCTGTCATTCAGAATAAAAGGAGAGATAAAGAGCTTCCAAGATTGGCAGAAACTGAAAGAATATGTGACCACCAAGCCAGCTATGCAAGAAATATTAAGGGGGACTCTGTAAAAGGAAGAGGAAGCCCAAAGAAATAATCCACAAAAACAGGAACTATTGAATAGGTATTATGATGACACTAAATTCATATCTTTCAATAGTTGCTCTTAACGTGAATGGGCTAAATGATCCCATCAAAGGATGCAGGGTTTCAGACCAGATAAAAAAGCAAGACCCATCTATTTGCTGTCTAAAAGAGACTCATTTTAGACATAAGGACACCTACAGCCTGAAAATGAAAGGTTGAAGAATATTTACCATTCAAATGGTCCTCAAAAGAAAGGTGGGGTAGCAATCTTCATATCAGATAAATTAAAGTTTATCCCAAAGACTGTAGTGAGATGACGAGGGACACTATATCATACTTAAAGGATATATCCAACAAGAAGACCTAACAATCATGAATATTTATGCCCCTAATGTGGGAGCTGCCAAATATATTGATCAATTAAAAAGTAAAAGTAAAGACATACTGAGGCAATAATACACTAATAGTGGGAGACTTCAACATGGCGCTTTCTGCAAATTACAAATCTCCTAAGCGCAACATCTCCAAAGAAACAAGAGCTTTAAATGATACACTGGACCAGATGGATTTCACAGATATTTACAAAACTTTACATCCAAACGCAACTGAATACACATTCTTCCCAAGTGCACATGGAACTTTCTCCAGAATAGACCACATACTGGGTCACAAATCAGGTCTTAACCGATACCAATAGATTGGGATTGTCCCCTGCATATTTTCAGACCATAATGCTTTGAAACTTGAACTCAATCACAAGAAGCAATTTGGAAGAAACTCAAACACGTGGAGGTTAAAGAGCATCCTGCTGAAAGATGAAAGGGTCAACCAGGAAATTAGAGAAGAATTAAAAAGATTCATGGAAACTAATGAGAATGAAGATACAACCATTCAAAATCTTTGGGATACAGCAAAAGCAGTCCTAAGAGGGAACTACACTGCAATACAAGCATGTCTCAAAATATTGGAAAAAACTCAAATACACAAGCTAACCTTGCACCTAAAGAAACTGGAGAAAGAAGCAAATAAAACTTACACCAAGCAGAAGAAGAGACTTTAATAAAGATTCGAGCAGAACTCAATGAAATAGAGACCAGAAGAACTGTAGAACAGATCAACAAAACCAGGAGTTGGTTCTTTGAAAGAATTAATAAGATAGATAAACCATTAGCTAGCCTTACTAAAAAGAAAAAAGATTCAAGTTAGTAAAATCATGAATGAAAGAGGAGAGATCACAACCAATACCAAGGAAATACAAATGATTTTAAAAACACATTATGACCAGTTATATGCCAAGAAATTAGGCAATGTAGAAGAAATGGATGCAATTCTGGAAAACCATAAACTACCAAAACTGGAACAGGAAGAAATAGAAAACCTGAATAGGCCAATAACCAGTGAGGAAATTAAAGCAATCATCAAAAACCTTCCACCAAGACACAAATGTTCAGGGCCAGATGGCCTCCCAGGGGAATTCTGTCAAACATTTAAGAAGAAACAATACCTATTCTACTAAAGTTATTTCAAAGGATAGAAAGGCAGGAATACTTCCAAACTAGTTTTATGAGGCCAGCATTACCTTGATTTCAAAACCAGACAAAGACCCCACCAAAAAGAAGAATTATAGACCAATATCCCTGATGATTTCAGAGGAAAAAATTCTCAACTAGATACTAGCCTTAGGGTCCAACAGTACATTAAGAGGATTATCCACCATAACCAAGTGGGATTTATCCCCAGGATGCAAGAGTGGTTTAATATTCATAAAATAATCAACATGATAGATCACATCAATAAGAAAAAAAAATGATATGATCCTTTCAATAGATGCAGAGAAAGCATTTGACAAAATACAGCATCCACTGATTAAAACTCTTCAGAGTGTAGGGATAGAGGGAACTTTCCTCGACATCTTAAAAGCCATCTACAAAAAGCCCACAGCAAATATCATTCTCAATGGGGAAGCACTGGGAGCCTTTCCCCTAAGATCAGGAACAAGACAGGGATGTCCACTCTCACCACTGCTATTCAACATAGTACTGGAAGTCCTAGCCTCAGCAATCAGACAACAAAAAGACATTAAAGGCATTCAAATTGGCAAAGAAGAAGTCAAACTCTCCTTCTTCGCCGATGACATGATACTCTACATAGAAAACGCAAAAGCCTCCACCCCAAGATTGCTAGAACTCTTACAGCAATTTGGTAGCGTGGCAGGATACAAACTCAATGCCCAGAAATCAATGGCATTTCTATACACTAACAATGAGACTGAAGAAAGAGAAATTATCATAAAAGCCATTTATGAAAAGCCCACAGTGAATATCAGTCTTAATGGGGAAAAACTAAAGCCTTTCCCCTAATATCAGGAATGTAACAGGGATGTCCACTCTCACCACTGTTGTTCAACATAGTCCCAGAAATCCTAGCCTCAGCAATCAGACAACAAAAACAAATAAAATGCATTCAAACTGGCAAAGAGGTCAAGCTATCCCTCTTCGCAGATCACATGATACTGTACATAGAAAACCCAAAAGACTCCACCCCAAGATTGCTAGAACTCATATAGCTGTTCAGCAATGTAGCAGGATACAAAACCAATGCCCAGAAATCAGTGGCATTTCTATACACTAACAATGAAACTGAAGAAAGAGAAATTAAGGAGTCAATCTCATTTACAATTGCACCCAAAAGCATAAGTACCTAGGAATAAACCTAACTAAAGAGGTAAGGGATCTATACCCTAAAAACTACAGAACACCTCTGAAAGAAATTGAGGAAGACACAAAGAGATGGGAAAACATTCCATGATTATGGATTGGAAGAATTAATATTGTGAAAATGTCTATGATACCCAGGGCAATTTATACATTCAATGAAATCCCTATCAAAATACCATGGACTTTCCTCACAGAGTTGGAACAAATAACCTTAAGAATTGTTGGAATCAGAAAAGACCCCGAATAGCCAGAGGAATGTTGGGGGAAAAAATCCAATGCTGGGGCATCACAATGCTGGATTTCAAGCTATATTACAAAGCTGTGATCATCAAGGCGGTGTGGTACTGGCACAAATACAGACACAGAGACCAGTGGAACAGAATAGAGAACCCAGAAATGGGCACTCAACTCTATAGTCAATTAATATTTGACAAAGCAGGGAAGAATAAACACTGGAAAAAGGACAATCTCTTCAATAAATGGTATTAGGAAAATTGGACAGCCACATGCAGAAGAATGAAACTAGACCACTCTCTTACACCATACACAAAGATAAACTCAAAATGGTTAAAAGACCTAAATGTGAGACAAGAATCCATCAAAATCCTAAAGGAGAACACAGGCAACAACCTTTTTTAACTTGGCCACAGCAACTTCTTGCATGATACATGTTTGAAGGCAAGGGAAACAAAAGCAAAAATGAAGTATTGGGACTTAATCAGGATAAAATGCTTCTGCATAGTGAAGGAAAGAGTCAACAAAACTAAAAGACAACCTACAGAATGGGAGAAGATATTTGCAAATGACGTATCAGATAAAGGGCTAGTATCCTAGATCTATAAAGAACTTATTAAACTCAACACCCAAGAAACAAAAAAATCCAATCATGAAATGGGCAGAATACATGAATAGACATTTCTCCAAAGAAGACTTACACATGGCCAACAAGCACCTGAGAAAATGCTCTACATCACTTGCCATCAGGTTAATACAAATTAAAATCACAATGGGATACCACCTCACACCAGTGAGAATAGTGAAAATTAACAAGTAAGGAAACAATAGAAGTCAGAGGATTTGGAAAATGGGGAACCCTCTTGCACTGTTGGTTGGAATGCAAACTGATACAGCCACTCTGCAAAACAGTGTGGAGTTTCCTCAAAAATTTAAAATTAGAGCTACCCTATGACCCAGCAATTACACTACTGGGTATTCACCCGAAAGATACAGATGTAGTGAAACAACAGGACACATGCACCCCAATGTTCATAGCATCAATGTCCAGAATAGCCAAACTGTGGAAGTAGCTATGGTGTCCTTCAACAGATGAATGGATAAAGAAGATGTGATATACACACACACAATGGAATATTCCTCAGCCATCAGAAAGGACAAATATCCACTATTTGCTTCGACATGGATGGAACTAGAGGGTATTATGCTGAAGTAAGACAATCAGAAGGACAATTATCATATGGTTTCACTCATATGGGGAATATAAGAAATAGTGAAAGTGATTATAAGGGAAAGGAGGGGAACTGAGTGGGAAAAATTAGAGAGGGAGACTAACCATGAGACTCCTAACTCTGGGAAACAAACAATGGGTTGTGGAAGGGGAGGTTGGTTGGGAGTTAGGGTAACTGGGTGATGGGCACTGAGGAGTGCACTTGATAGGATGAGCAGTGGGTGTTATACTATATGTTGGCAAATTCAAACTTCAATAAAAACAAATGTATAAAATTTAAAATTAAAAAACAATTTTTTTCAAACAGATAAAGGTGGAAGAATTTGTCACCATCACTAGCATATTGTAATGAATATTAAAGAAAGTTATTCAAGGTGAGGGAAGTGATCTCATATGGAAGCACAGATTTCAAAGAAGAAATAAGAGTATCTAATACTTGAAAAGTAAACATGTGGGTAAATGTAAAAGACTAAATTTTTTGAAAATGCTATTGACTTTTTCAGGTGAAAATAATAGCAATATATAGATGGAATTATAAAATATGTAGAATTAAATGTAGTAGCACCACAGGCAAGAAGAGGTAACAAAAATTATACTGTTGTATTTTGTTGTTTGTTAAGTAGGATAATACTAATTCAAGGTAGACTGTGATAAATTAAGCATGCATATTATTATCTCTGGATTAGCCACCAAAAATAGTAATAATGTTAAAAAGGGACAGTTAGAAGAGCTATACGTAAAGAAAAATAGATCAATGCTCAACTAACCTAAAAGAAAGAGGGGAGAAAAAATAACGAAGAAATGTGAGACATATAGAAAATACATAACAAAATAGTAGGCTTAAAACTAACAGTATCAGAAATTATATTAAATGTAAATGCTGTTGACACTTCAATTTAAAAACAGCCACCTGAATTTAAAAAGATACAAGACTCAACTATGTGCAGTTCACATCGGATACATTTTATTTTTTTAAGACTTTATGTATTGATTTGAGAGAAAGTGAGAGCCAGGGAGATCACAGAGGGAGAGGACGAGGGAGAATCACTGCTGAGCAGGAAGCCTAATGTGGGGCTGGATCCTAGGACCCTGAGGTCATGATTCTAGCTGAAGGCTGACACTTAACCAACTGAGCCACCCAGATACCCTTAAATACATCTTAAATATAAGGAAGGATACACTGAAAGTTAAAGAACGAAAAAAGATATCCCATGCAAAGAATAACTGTAAGAAAGCTGGCATGGCTATATTAATATCAGAAAAAAAGCAAATTGTAAAACTTAAAGTATAAATAGAGATAAAAAGAAGAATTATGTCATGATAAAAAGGCAATTCATCAGGAAAATATACCAGTCCTAAAGATTTATGCACTAAAATATGACTTTAAAATATGTGAAACACTATTAATATACCTAAAACAAATTATCAACAACAGTAGACAATTTTAACACATCTCTCTTAGGAAATAATAGAAAGAGAGTAAAAAATGTTATAGATTTCAAAAACACTGGTAACAAACTTGACAAGTTTGCAAAACACAAACAAAATACAATTGCAAATAACACATTTTTTAGTTCATATGGAGCATTCACCAAAATAGACCACAGGTGGACCATAAACAAAACAATAATTTCAAAGGTTTGAAATTGTTAATGTATATTCTCTGAACATGATTAATTAACATGATCGAAGAAATACGAAATGGTTAAGCCAAAAACATGCAAATATTTGGAAGTTAACACATTTCTAAGTAACCCATAATGCAGAGATCAAAGTGAAAATTAGAAAATGTTTTACCTGAAGAATAATAAAAATACAATATATCAAAATTAATAAAATGAAGCTAAACAAGTATATAGAACAAATTTATACTTTTAAAGGGATTAAAAAAGGTTTAAAATGAATGATCTATACTCTACTTCCAGAAGCTAGGAAAAGAGCAAATAAAAAAAAAAATCAATGAAATAGAAAACAGAGATGCAATAAAGAAAAAATAAGACAAGAGGTAGCTGAAAAGGTTAATAGATTATTGTTATGTTATCAAGACCGATTAGAAGAGAACAAGTATCACCATGATCAGTAATGAAAGAAGGGACATAACTATAGACACTAAAAAAGGTGTTTAAGAACAACTTTATGACAAAAGATTGACGACTAAATGAAATAAACTCCTTTAAGATTACAGTATTTGAAAAAAAAAAAAAACTATTGCAAGAATAAATGAATAATCTGAATAGTCCTCTGTTAAAGAAATTGAATCCGGGCAGCCCGGGTGGCTCAGTGGTTTAGCACTGCCTTCAGCCCAGGGCGTGGTCCTGGAGTTCCGGGATCGAGTCCCACGTCAGGCTCACTGCATGGAGCCTGCTTCTGTCTCTGCCTCCCTCTCTCTCTCTCTCTCTCTCTGTCTCTCATGAATAAATAAATGAAATCTTAAAAAAATAAAAAATAAAAATAAAAATAAAAAATAAAGAAATTGAATCCATAATTAAAGATCTACTCACAAAGAAAACTCCAGCTTCATTAGTGAATTTTGCCAAATATTTAATTGGAAAACTAAACAATTTCATACAAACTTTTAGAAAATGGAAAATGAGAGAACCTTTTCCTAACTCAGTTTATCAACCTTGTCACCAAACTCTGATAGGAATTAAACTTTGCCCCCTAAGTTCCAAGCCCAAACTCTCTGGGTCCTCCAGTCTTCTGGGATTCACCCTGTGGATCACCTCACTAATGAACAAGGGAAAGGTGGCGGGTAAAACAAGATTCCTGGACAGTAACATGTAGTCCTCAAAATGAACACAGCTTCCTTCAGAAGCCTGGACTGCAGCTGTGGCAAAGGCGAGGTGGGGAAATATCTGGATTAACTGAGATCTCTATGCAGCCAGACAAGTCCAGTGAGAAGTACCAGGAAGAGGAACATGGACTACCATCCAGAGCTCTTCCTGAGAAAAAGCAGTTGATGCAAACTCCCAGCATCTGGGGCCGCAGGCAAGTAAGTGGGAATGAGTGGTGGGAGAGCTGTGAAAAAGAGCTCAGGGAGTCTGGGTGGGATGGAGATGCTTGAGTTGAAATGAGTATCTTCAGTTAAGGGCCCTGAAATGAGAGAACTGCAGCCTCAGGGGTAGAGGAAGAAAGAAAAACAGATGCACCTGCAAATAGTTCCACACTCCAGTTTATTGTTTCCTTCAACTGTGACCATGGGGAGGAAAGGTGGAATTTTCATTTCTCAATGAAACACTTCGTAATATCCATTGTCTTCTGAAGGAATTACTAGTTACTATGGAAGAAGAAAAAGACACATATGATTAAGGTACTGACAGCAAATAAATTACATTCCACTGCAAAATATACAAACAACAGGGGGTACTGTCAAGCAAAAAATTCATATGTCAGAAAAAATAATTCTAGAAAGACGTTTTGCAATTTTGCTTGTGAAATTATTTGGCTGTGAGTAATGTTAATGCTAATGTTAATGCTAATTTTCTGAGATTTCTGGGGAAGAATCTTATTTAATCAGATATATTTGCAAATGAGAAAATCTTACGTTTTTCCACATATAATGAAATGTTTATGAATAAAATAGTCAAGTCTTTTGCAATTTTCTAGAAATCTAAATATATATTAATTTCATGTTTTCCATATGTTGGAGCCAATCTGGTTTTTCATGTTGCAAACAGTGTTTTATTTTTGGCAGTTGGAAACTCATAGGCCTTAAATATTGTGCCTAATGTATAAAATGGCCCTGATTTTGAATTTATTTTATGGACAAATTTACATATCTTATATTTTATTAGATTAAACTCTTCAATTCCATTCTATCCACAAGAGCAAGTTCCCAACAGATTTATGAGAACTTTACTAAACTGAAAAAAAGACTAAGTAAATAAATACTCATTAATAATAAGATTAGTAAAGATTAATATGTTGTTTCTGATGTAGTACTTTACTAACTCATCTACCCAATAAATACCTAGGAATTAATTGTAGATTATGAATTTCATTTCTATTTCAAACATACTTATTTTAAGAGACAGTTCCTAATGTACTTACCTACTATTATGTGTTTGGGTGCTTTCCTGTGATTTAGATCTAAATACATAAGGAAATAATACTTTTAGTGTGATAAGATACAATTCAATAAAGTTATTTTATATTTTTAATGGAAGTTTCTTCCTCTTTCCCTTCAAAAGAGTAGTAAGAAAGAAATATCTGCCAAATGTCTATGTTTATACTATTTATTACCAAAGTCAAACTCTTGGGACTCTTTTCTAATTTTCATATTTCTGGATTTATCTTTGATCCTCTAACCAAAAGAATTAGAGAAAAAAGATAAATTGAAGACCAATTAGGTGAGGCTTATTGACAGAGAAAATAATATAGATGGTAAGATTAGTGAGATAATTTAGTGACGAGTGATATAATTTTATCCTTTCCCATCCTTTCCTTACCTCTGCTGTTTTATATCTTCAGAACTTAAAGCAGATTTTTCCTACTACTCTGACTATAAAATATACTTTTTAAATATACACTTGGCCCTTGAACAACTCAGGAGTTAAGGTTATTAACCCCTCCACAGTCAAAATCCACCTATAACACTTGGACTCCCCCGCTCCCCTTTTTTTTTTTTTTTTTCCCCCCGCTCCCCTTAATAGTATACTGTTGACTGGAAGCCTTACTGATAGCATGAATAGTCAACACATGCTTCATTTCATATTCTATATCTATTATGTACTGTATTCTTACAATTAAGTGTGTTTATGACCCGATCCCTTTGACAAACTCCTCCCAAGTGACTTGAATTTACTCAGTTTTTCCTGAAGTTGTGGATGCAAATATAATCTAAACAGAACACATTTCCCTTTATGTGTCTCATCATAAAGGATGTAAAAATGCTCTGCTTTTGAGTTAGTTTCACAAAATAATTCAGATATCTTGTCACATTAGATTTAACTAGTTTTTCCTATGTGTCAAAAAAGTAGGCAATCAATAAAAATTTAGCCAACTGAAGAAAAAACTGAGTTAATAAATACTCATTCTTAGAATGGAAAATATTAATAAATCGTTTTTAGGGGTCTATCAATTGTGGCTGCTCAAAAAATATTAAGCAATTATTTATTTGTTCATTCATATTTTTAAGACACACTTATTTATGAGAAATATTTCCTAAATTACTTACCTGCTGGTATATGTTTGAGCACTACTTTCTGACCTGGATCTAAACAAAAATAGACATAAACAATGTCTAACAGTTATATTAAAAAACTTGCCTACATTAAGAATTAAGATCAGGCCATTTTATAACAAAACTAACTTTTAACACTTGGGACATGCAAATAAGTAATATTCTTACTTACCCAACACCAAGTGCAACATACAATGCAAAATTTAAATTCTCCAGTGGGGAAAAGTATCAAGATAGCAGAGATGCATTTTTCTCCTTTATTACTTCTAAGTACAATATGTAAGTTTGACTATGAATGCCTAAATTTGTCAGTAGGCTCTAAGTTACATTTTTAAATTCATTGATATGTAAATTGCCACATTTTGCAAATTAAAACACATTTATTTACTTCTGGGCAATCTGAGTGAAGTGACAGAAAAACTTCCCATTTCTATTCTGTAAGTAAAGCTTTCCCTTTTTATTCCACAGAAAAGCTAGAGAAGATAGCACAAAAATTTAATACCCAATGGAGATTGACAGCCAGGAAGGCTTTTCTTTCTGTCAGTAAAAAATCAAGAAACTAGAAGTCCAGAGGGAAAACATGAGCAAAAGCTGAATGACTACAAGAGAATATGAATTACACCCTAAGAGAGATGGTTTTACTAACCCTATCTTGGAAGAAGTTGAAGGCACAGATATTTAGGTTTGAAAGTTAGAACAAACCCCAGGACTCATAGTCCTAAATGGGAATAATGAAAGTTATGGCCACTGGGAATGCAACAGGTAAGTCGTCTTAGCCATGTGGATTGGAAAAGATCACCCAGAGATGTAAAAGCTCAGGCCTGCACTATATGTATAGGCACAGGACCTCAATTTCTTAATTCTACTACACATGAATTTGAACCAGTAAGTATAGAAAATATTGAAACATTCATGCTCCAAGACAGGCAAGTCTTAAACATTCCCCTCTTCCTAATGTATGCCAACAACTCAAGGCATGCAGAATTCCCATGAGACCAATCATTGCTCCTGAGAATGGCATTGCTTACAAGTCTAAATTACAAACTACTGTGTGTTAAATGCCCATAGCCCCACATCATAGCACAACAGAACCAAAATCCACCCATTAAGATCAATGGACAATATAAAAAAACTTTAATAGAAATGTTTAGGATCTCCATAATGATCAGGATGGGAATAGGCAAGAAAAGGATAACTGTTAAGAGAATAAATGATTTGGAAACTAATATGAAGAAATCATTGCAAGAAAAAGAGGTAAAAAAGTATAGTATATAAACAGCCCAGTTAGGGAACATGGAAGCTGGGACGCCTAGGTGCCTCAGTGAGTGGTTGAGCATCTGCCTTCGGCCCAGGGCATAATCCTGAAGATCTGGTATCAGGTCCCCACATTGGGCTCCCTGTATGGAGCCTGCTTCTCTCTCTGCCTGTGTCTCTGCCTCTCTCTCTGTGTGTGTGTGTGTCTCATGAATAAATAAATAAAATCTTAAAAAAAAAAAAAAGAAACATGGAAGCTAAAATGAGAAGACTCTCCCCAATATAGTCATCTTAGATGGAGAAAAGAAAAAGAATGGGGAAAGTCAATAACTGAAGAGATAAGGACTGGATTTTTTTTTCCAGAATTAATGACCTGAATGCTGTTTCTAAAGACTATTAAATCCAGACCAGTATCAATAAAAACAAATTATATCTGGACATATAATAAAATTCAGGACAACGAGGAAATCTTAGAAGACACTTAGAGAAAATGTACATTAATTGGAAAGGAATTAAGAAATAAATTAGACTAACAACTGAGATCTCATCAATGACAGTAAATGTCATCTTACAACAGAACACTTTAAAAGACTTGTGGAAATTGGCTCTCAGCTAGAAGGGCATAACCATCTAAGTTATCTTTCAAAGATGAGTGTGAAAAAAAGACATATCCAGGCATTTAACACAAAATGCTTATCACTACAGACACTAATTGAAACTAAAAGGGTTGTACTTCAGGAAAAAGAAAATTGAAATTAAAATGAGAAAATAGGTTCAAGAATGAATGAAGAAACTAATTGATAAATATGTTGTTAAATCCTAGTAAATATTTAATTAATATAATAACAACAATGACTAGAGGAAGGGAAGTCATGTAGATAAAGAACTGAGAAATTAAGTCAAATGACAGGGCAGCCCGGGTGGCTCAGCGGTTTAGCGCCACCTTCAGTCCAGGGTGTGATCCTGGAGACCCCGGATCAAGTCCCATGTCTGGCTCCCTGCTTGGAGCTGGCTTCTCCCTCTGCCTGTGTCTCTGCCTCTCTATCTGTATCTCTCATGAATAAATAAATAAAATCTTTAAAAATAATAAAAGTCAAATGACAATATGTGAGGGATTAATAATTGGGTTTTGCTATTAAATGATCTAAATCCTTCTATTGTTTAGGGAAAGATGGAAACTATTAATTGAATTGAAATATTTAAAAATTAATTATGCTTAAGTGGCATTAATATAACCAAACTGAGAGCCACTCCTCTCTGCATTCCTTGACTTCAACCACCTTTCCCACTAACTTTTCACCAGATAAAAATCATTCCAGAAAATAAATGACCTGAACATTATAGTGTGGATGCTATGTTTGTAAAACACAGCAACAGAATCAAATGACATCATTATTAAAACTTAAGTGAATAATTATCCTAAAAATATTTCCCTAGTGCATATCAAGCCCAAAGGCTAGACCAGTGGATTAACATCCAAAATTATACTACTCCAACAGAAATGTACATTTTCCTATAATTCATGCTATCATCCCCTACTCAGTGTAGGTAAATAGTGGCCCCAGGAGAGATCAATTACATTAATAAGTTTTTAGGATATGAGAGAAGAAATGAGAGCAGTTATAACATTATAGATATATGGATGTGTATGTGTGTTTGTGTGTGTGTATGTGCTTTGTGTTTGTGAGTTTTTTTGTTTGTCTGTGGGCAAGGGGCAAGTAGGAGATTAAAAGCATTCATTCATTCATTCATTCATTCAGCAAATATTTTTTGAGCACTTACCATAAGTTAAGAACTCTACTACATGCTGGCTATACAACGCTGAGCAAGATAATGGCTTTTATTTTCTAAGGTAACCTGGACATATAATAAGACATACGTCCAAGGTTAGGAAAAGTAACTGAGACTTGTTGTGTTTGAGTACCATATGAGAACTCCTTGACACAGAGAAGACATATTATTATCATTATTATTATTAAATGAAAATCAATTTTTTAAGTTTGGTGATGGTAACTCATGACTTCAAATTGTCATTATAAAGAGAAGATCATAACAATAAAGAAGATAAGAAAAAGGCATTCTTATTGAAAAAGAAGCCCTCTTCTGGAATAAGACAAATTATACAACCATGTTCTACAGCCTAGAAAATTTACTCTATATATTTAGAAGTGTTTTAGACTAGCAATGGACTTCAAAGAACGTATAAGGAATAATACCAGCCTCCCTTAAGTCATAGAGGAGTGAAAACTCCTAAACATTTTATATCTGCAGACAGACTCTAAACCCAAAAATGATAGATGTGGGAATCTAAATACTTACAGTTTTATTATACAGAAATATTCACCTTTCAGGAAATGGACAGTAATCTAATTAAATTACTTTGTGATACTGAGAGGCTATGGAAGATACAGAATTATTGTTTTTTTTTTTCTGATGTTTCTCCTCAGCAAAGTTTTCTTAAATGACCAGAGTAAGCATTCACTCAGTTGTTCATGAGCATACATATTGAATTTCTAGTTGTAAAGTCTCCAAATACAGAAGTAAACTTCCCCATTTATGAGTTAGCTCCATAATCATTTCACCAATTACTTATTCTTTTGTTTCCAAAAATTAAACTCCTAACATACATTAACAAACTGAAAGAAAGAAGACATTGATTTTTCTAGACAAATAGTCATTAGTTACTAAATTGGCAAATACTAATAGGTTATTTTTTGGTGTAGTACCATACCAATTATTACTGTTCGATTAATACATAGCAATTTATTGTTGATTGTCAATTTGTTCATCTTATTTCAAACATATACTTATTTTAAGAAATACATCCTAATTTACTTACCTGACTGTATCTGTTTGGCTGCTGCTTTCTGATCTGGATCTAAATGAGAAGGTAAGTAATGCTTCCAAGTTAATGCTAAAAAAAAATTGTCTCCATAACAAATTAATGTCAGACTATCTTGTGATCTGCATTAACTCTTTTATACCACTAATTACCAGTAATGAATAATTTTAAAAGATTACTGAATTAGGGCATACAGATAAATAATATACTAATTTACACATGTACCAAGTCCATAAAGAACATAAATTTCAAATCTCTAATAAGGAAAGGGGCAAGAAAAAGGATTAATTTTTCTCCTTATTACTTGTCTGTGAATATATGTTTGATTTTGAATGCCTAATTCTGGCCTCAGGTTCCAATCTAATGCTTTACCCACAGAAAAATTATCATAGGTCATGATTTAAAACCCTCACTGACTTCTGGACAATCGGGCAGACTGGGCTGACAGGGTAGTTTTCCGCCTTCCATCCCACACAAAGAAATAGTAAAAGCAAAACAAAACAAAACAAAATACTAACCAAAATTTAAGAGAAGAAATGGAAATTTCCAATGATAGTTTTAAAAAGAAAGGAAATTGAAAGCATGAGAGATAAATTAGAAGTAAGTCAATCAGAGAAGGACAAACATTATATGGTTTCATTCATATGGGGAATATAAGAAATAGTGAAAGGGATTAAAGGGGAAAGGAGAGAAAATGAGTGGGAAATATCAGAGAGGGAGACAAAACATGAGAGACTCCTAACTCTGGAAAATGAACAAGGGGTAGTAGAAGGGGAGGTAGGTGAGGGACTGGGTGACTGGGTGACGGGCACTGAGGGGGGGCACTTGATGGGATGAGCACTGGGTGTTATACTATATGTTGGCAAATTGAACTCTAATAAAAAATATACCAAAAAATGAGAAAAAAAAAAAGAAAGCTGAATGACTCCAGAACTATGTGAATTAATCATCCACGTTAACCTATAAGGAGTTGAGACCTCCTGGAAAGCTAGAACTGACTTCCTTCTCTAAACCTGGAAGCCAAAAAAGGCGGATAGTAAAGCTTTTACCATTAATCATTGGGATGCAGCAGGGAAATTACTTCAGATGTATAGACAGAAAAGGATATCCTAGAGACAAAGAAACCCTAAGTGCTTAAAATGGCTTAGCAATATGGATGGAATAAATATCACATAGAGAAACAGGAACCTCAAGCCTTACCAAATTTAGGTTAGGATACCAGTCCATGCTTCCCATGATTTCTAGATCTCCAGGTGTAACAAGTGTAATTATGACTTAGGAGGGTAACACATGAAATAATCTCCAGAAGGAAGATTCTACAAAGCAGGATACACAGAAATCTCATGAGATAATCACTGTTGCTTAAGGTGGCCTTGCAATCAAAGAAAAAAGCCACGAAGAGTTCATGTCCATAGCTGAAGAAAAGTAAAGATTTCACTTACAAAAACAAACAAACAAAAAAAAATCCAAAATTGAAGAAAGTTTCGTGTCTTTTCACTGAAAGAAAATAATGAGTCTGGTTCATGAGTTAAGAAAAAAATCTCACGGGGATCCCTGGGTGGCTCAGCGGTTTAGCGCCTGCCTTTGGCCCAGGGCGCGATCCTGGAGTCCCGGAATCAAGTCTTGAGTTGGGCTCCTGGTGTGGAACCTGCTTCTCCCTCTGCATCTCTGCCTCTCTCTCTCATAAATAAATAAATAAATAAATAAATAAATAAATAAATAAATCTTAAAAAAAAGAAAAAATCTCTACCAGAATATATTTTAATGAAATAATAACTCTAGGGATAAGAAAAAAATATAGAGGTTTGTTAGGCAGAATTCTAGAGATCGCTTCTTAAGATCTCCATTCCTTGGTTATTCAAGCACTCTTCTAAGTACTTAAAAGGTTTTACAAGTGCAACTACAGCTGCAAATCAATTGACCTTAAAATACAAAGATTTGTCCAACCCAATCAGATGAGCCCATCAAAAGTAGAATATTCTGATGCTGTCAGAAAAGGAATTAAGAGAGAGTCAAAGCCTAATAAATGCACTTTTTTTCCTTGAAAATGAAGGGAGGTACATGAAAAACAATGCAGGCAGGTTCTGTGGGTAGGAAGGAGCCCCTACCAGACAGCCAGTAAGGAAATAGGTAGCTCAGACCCATTGTTCCAAGAAATTAGATTCTGCTTACAACCTGAATGAGCTAGGAACATAGCCTGGCCTTCAGGCCTTCTGGTCAGCCTGTGACAACCCAGTCAAATCTACCCGATTTCTGTTTTTCTTCCTTCCTTCCTTCCTTCCTTCCTTCCTTCCTTCCTTCCTTCCTTCCTTTCTATTTTATCTATTTATTTAGAGAGAGAAAGGGAGAGCTTCCACTTCCTCATGAATGCATATGCAAGAGTAGGTAGGGATAGAGAAAGAGAGAAAAAAATCTCAAGGAGACTCCCTGCTGAGTGCAGAGCCTAACTCAGAGGTAAATCTCATGACCCTGAGATCATGATTTGAGCCAAAATCAAGAGTTGGATGTTTAACTGACTAAGCCACTCATGCACCCAATCCACCTCGATTTCTAATTTACAGACCTTTGACAGAATAAATGAATATTGTTTTAAGTCATTACATGTGTGGTAATATGTTATACAGCCATAGAAATACAAAGCCTACTACAGATTTTTAATTATTTTTCATTTAATTTAATAATCTTATTAATTATTCAGAAATAAATGAATAAACACACTAACAGAAAATTTATCATCATCATCAGTAAATGCCAAATTACACTGACATATCTTCAAATAGCTGAGGTAAAATTAACTCCCAATTTGAAGTCCACAGTACATAGACTCACATTCAAGAGTGAAAATAAAATAAAGAAAATTTCAGGTGGATAAGACAACAGTTTACTACACAGAGATTCATTGATGGAAATTCTAAGAGATCAACTTCCCCAAAAAGGAGACTGAACAGTGAACAAATAAAATGGCAAATATGTAGTGAAATCCTAGTATATTTTGACTAAATACAATAATGACAATGATAAGGATGACTTGTTTGCAGCAGGTTAAAATTCAGAAGTAACTAAATACCAAATAATAATAATAGACAAGAGTAAAGAAAAGATTATAGGGTTAAATAGGCTAAGATCAGTAGGTTGTTAGAAGACTGTAAGTGTTCGTTATATCTAAAATTCAAAAATTAACATTTAATTTTAATTAATAAATAATAATATAAGAATTCAATCATTTAAAAAATCACTAAAGTAATATAATTAGAACATATAATGACCAAATTAATAGAAAGAAGAGATAATGAAAGTACAATTGATATAACAGACAAGAAAATAGAAAAATAAAATATTGGCAAAGTATGGTGAAAAGAAAAAAAACTAAATGGTAGAATTCGGTCTAAATATATCAGCAAACATAAGTGTATAAACATATTAATTCAACTATTGAAAAACTCTTGAGATTATGTATTTTTAAAGTCCATTTGTTTAGTCCAGGTTGTTTTTAAAGAAACCAACTAATTAAAGGTTGAAACTAAAAGAACAGAAATGTTATATCATGTAAATCTAATAAATAGAACGTTCATAGAGCAGTTATAAAACAGTAAGGACTAAATTTATGGTTAAGAAACACTAGTGGGGACAAAATACTAACTAACAGCACAGTTAGGTCAATATAACTAGTTCTTCCCAATCCATAATTATTATAGATTTTTCTTCCCAATCCATAATTATTATAGATGTATGTGCCTCAGCCTTGTCACATACAATCTATGAAATGTCAGGTATTTGCTTGTTTATTTACCCAAACAATACATGAATATAACCCAAGTTGGGTCATTTCTAGGCACTACATAGCCTTTTTCTCTACTAATTATATACAACTTATCTCTTATTAGAGTTAGCTATTTTGGTCCTTGTTTCCTCAGAGTAGACTTCTAATAAACATTTATTAAATGAATAAAAGACTAATTTACTAGAAACTAAATCACTATATATTAGTAGCCTGGTTTTCAGTACATTAACAATTGCATCTGTTCAAGTGATATCCAAAAAGTGTGAATTAATTCATTCTTAACTTACAATATAAGTGTTTTTAAGATACCTTCTAATTTACTCACCTGCTAGCAAATGTGTGAGTGCTGCCTTCTGAGCTGGATATAATTAAAAAAAAAAAAAAAAAAAAGAAAGGAAAATAGTGCCTCATGTTAGTCCTAAGAAAGTCTTGTTCAATTGCATCAATAAAAGTCAGGGCATTTTATAAGCATTATTACCTTTTTTACAAGGCTAGTTACCAATAAAGAAAATAATGTTTTCTTTAAAATAAACAAAGATGGAAATAAATAATATTCTTATTTACCCATTTATCTCATCCACAGAGTGCATATTTCAAATTCCACAGACATCAAAAAGGCACAGATTTACTTTTTTCCTTATCACTTCTGAACATAGAATACAAATTTGACCCTCAGTGCCTGATTCTGACCTTCATGCCCCAACTTTTAACTTTCATTTGTTGATTACATTTTGTGAATTTCAAAAACCCATACTGGCTTCAAGGCAATCTCGTAGAGTGAGTAGGCAGGGAAATTTCCCCTTTCTATTCCTCATAACACAGAGGAGTGCTGAAAACAATAATACTAACATTGAATATGTAACTGAGTTTAACAATAAGACTTCTGGTGCTAATTAAAATGAATAAACTAAGAGTTGAAATGTTAAAAAAGCAGCTAAAATTGAATCACTGCAAGGGCATTTAAGCCAGTAATAACACCTTTCAGGCTAGAGATTTAATAGCTTCTCTTTAGAAGGAGTTAAAGTTCCAGGCCTTTGCATGTAGGGAAACTGTGATTTCCTTAATTAAACCTGAGAGCCATGAAGAGCCATACCACCCATGAAACACAGATAATTAAAATTCTGACCAATGACCTTTGGAATGCAGCAGAGAAATGAGGATATGTAGATGGGAAAAATAATGCATAACTGGGAGAAATAGGAATCCCAATCTTCCACAAAGTGTAATATTTTTTGCTTAACAAAAGAAGCATAAATGAAACAATCCACATGTATTTATCTTCAACACAAAACGTGCAGAATTCTCATAGGAAAATCATAAACATTGAAGACAAAAGAGTCTACGATTACAAACTGCTAAGAGTTAATGTGAACAGCCACAGCAAAACAATTAATTCACATACCAAAAAGCACAAATGATTTTTAAAAGTTTATATAAGAATATTTTAAATATCCATAGAGTTTTTTACAAGAACAAAATCCATAAACCTAAAACAGAAACAGTGATGGCAGAACTGGAGAAATGAAAGAGAACTCTAACACAATGTGAGATGTACATAATTATGAATGTGGTTACAAATCATAAAGGCGTATTTCCAATTCTGACCATAATAATGGAGTAACATACTCAGTTTACCCTCCTGCTTAATACAACTGAAAATCCAGACAAAATATGAAACAGTGGTTTTCAGACGTTGAATAGTAGGCAGCACAGGACAGTGATATCTGACAGAAAAGAATAAAAAATAAATAAAATAAATAAAATAATAAATAAAAATGGTGAGACCTATGATTGCCTGGGTGGGAGTTTCCACATCATCACACAGCCAGAGGCATGCAAGCAAAACCCAGAAATCTCCCTGAGTTGAACTAATAGAACTTGGGGTCTGGGGAAGGCAAGGCAGTTAGAATTCACAGAGAAAAATGCAGGATAGGGAAAGAACTGCACGAAGAGAACTCCTGAGATCTGAGAAGGGTCCCTGTTGAGTCTTCTGCAAAGTGCTGTTTGCTGAACACAAGTGAGGAAGCTACTTAAGCCAGTGAAAAATTATTTGAAATTGAACATATTTTGTGCTCACATAGGGACATGATATTTTAAAATATCATCTTATGGAGAATTGGGTAGATTTACTCAAAAGAGGACTGGCCTCTGTAGTGTTGACTATTCTGATCCAACTTAACAAAAAATTAAAAACAATCATGTTATAAAACAAACAATCAGAAACAGTACTCTGCCACAGAGTTACAGAATTTGAATTACAGTTCAATGTCAGAAAGCCAATTCAGAAACACAATTATAAAGCTACTGGTGGCTCTGGAAAAAGCATAAAGGATTCAAGAGACTTCATGACTGCAGAATTCAGATCTAATCAGGCTGAAATTAAAAATCAATTAAATAAATGCAATCCAAAATGGAGGTCCTAAAGATGAGGGTTAACGAGGTAGAAGAAAGAGTGAGTGACATAGAAGACAAGTTGATGGCAAGGAAGGAAGCTGAGGAAAAAAGAGAAAAACAATTAAAAGACTGTGGAAAAAGGTTCAGGGAAATAAATGACAGCCTCAGAAGGAAAAATCTATGTTTAATTGAGGTTCTAGAGGGCACGAGAGGGAGAGGGGACCAGAAAGCATATTCGAACAAATCATAGCTGAGAACTTCCCTAACTTGGGGAGGGAAACAGGCATTCAGATCCAGGAGAGAGATCCCCCGTAAAATCAATAAAAACCGTTAAACAACTCGACATTTAATAGTGAAACTTGCAAATTTCAAAGATAAAGAGAAAATCTTTAAAGTAGCAAGAGACAAGAAATCCCTAATCTATATGGGGAGAACTATTAGATTAACATCAGACCTCTCCAGAGAGACCTGGCAGGCCAGAAAGGCAGACAGGAAATATTCAGGATCCTAAATGAGAAGAACATGCAGCCAGGAATACTTTATCCACCAACGCTGTCATTCAGAATAAAAGGAGAGATAAAGAGCTTCCAAGATTGGCAGAAACTGAAAGAATATGTGACCACCAAGCCAGCTATGCAAGAAATATTAAGGGGGACTCTGTAAAAGGAAGAGGAAGCCCAAAGAAATAATCCACAAAAACAGGAACTATTGAATAGGTATTATGATGACACTAAATTCATATCTTTCAATAGTTGCTCTTAACGTGAATGGGCTAAATGATCCCATCAAAGGATGCAGGGTTTCAGACCAGATAAAAAAGCAAGACCCATCTATTTCCTGTCTAAAAGAGACTCATTTTAGACATAAGGACACCTACAGCCTGAAAATGAAAGGTTGAAGAATATTTACCATTCAAATGGTCCTCAAAAGAAAGGTGGGGTAGCAATCTTCATATCAGATAAATTAAAGTTTATCCCAAAGACTGTAGTGAGATGACGAGGGACACTATATCATACTTAAAGGATATATCCAACAAGAAGACCTAACAATCATGAATATTTATGCCCCTAATGTGGGAGCTACCAAATATATCGATCAATTAAAAAGTAAAAGTAAAGACATACTGAGGCAATAATACACTAATAGTGGGAGACTTCAACATGGCGCTTTCTGCAAATTACAAATCTCCTAAGCACAACATCTCCAAAGAAACAAGAGCTTTAAATGATACACTGGACCAGATGGATTTCACAGATATTTACAAAACTTTACATCCAAACGCAACTGAATACACATTCTTCCCAAGTGCACATGGAACTTTCTCCAGAATAGACCACATACTGGGTCACAAATCAGGTCTTAACCGATACCAATAGATTGGGATTGTCCCCTGCATATTTTCAGACCATAATGCTTTGAAACTTGAACTCAATCACAAGAAGCAATTTGGAAGAAACTCAAACACGTGGAGGTTAAAGAGCATCCTGCTGAAAGATGAAAGGGTCAACCAGGAAATTAGAGAAGAATTAAAAAGATTCATGGAAACTAATGAGAATGAAGATACAACCATTCAAAATCTTTGGGATACAGCAAAAGCAGTCCTAAGAGGGAACTACACTGCAATACAAGCATGTCTCAAAATATTGGAAAAAACTCAAATACACAAGCTAACCTTGCACCTAAAGAAACTGGAGAAAGAAGCAAATAAAACTTACACCAAGCAGAAGAAGAGACTTTAATAAAGATTCGAGCAGAACTCAATGAAATAGAGACCAGAAGAACTGTAGAACAGATCAACAAAACCAGGAGTTGGTTCTTTGAAAGAATTAATAAGATAGATAAACCATTAGCTAGCCTTACTAAAAAGAAAAAAGATTCAAGTTAGTAAAATCATGAATGAAAGAGGAGAGATCACAACCAATACCAAGGAAATACAAATGATTTTAAAAACACATTATGACCAGCTATATGCCAAGAAATTAGGCAATGTAGAAGAAATGGATGCAATTCTGGAAAACCATAAACTGCCAAAACTGGAACAGGAAGAATAAGAAAACCTGAACAGGCCAATAACCGAGGACATTGAAGCAGTCAACAAAAACCTCCCAAGACACAAATGTTCAGGGCCAGATGGCTTCCCAGGGGAATTCTATCAAACATTTAAAGAAGAAACAATGCCTATTCTACTAAAGCTGTTCTGAAAGATAGTGATGGAATACTTCCAAACTCGTTCTAGGAGGCCAGCATCACCTTAATTCCAAAACCAGACCAAGACCCCACCAAAAAGGAGAATTAGAGATGAATATCCGTGATGAATACAGATGCAAAAATTCTAAACAAGATGCTAGCCAATAGGATCCAACAGTACATTAAGACAGTACATTAAGAAGAATATTCACCATGACCAAGTGGGACTTATCCCTGGCATGAAAGGTTGGTTCAACACTCATAAAGCAATTAACATGATAAATCATATCAACAAGAGAAAAACAAGAACCATATGACCCTCTCAATAGATGCAGAGAAAGGAAACGAACTAGGGGTAGTGGAAGGGAGGTGGGCAGGTAGGGGTGACTGGGTGATGGGCGTGAGGGGGGCACTTGAGGGGATGAGCACTGGGTGTTATTCTATATGTTGGCAAATTGAACACCAATACAAAATAAATTTATTTAAAAATTAAAAAATAATAATAATCTGGTCAGGTTGAAAAAAAAAATAGATGCAAGGAAAGCACTTGACAAAATATAGCATCCATTCCTGATCAAAACTCTTCAGAGTGTAGGGATAGAGGGAACAGTCCTAGCATCTTAAAAGCCATCTATGAAAAGTCCACAGCAAATATCCTTTTCAATGGGGAAACACTGGGAGCCTTTCCCCTAAGATCAGGAACTCGACAGGGATGTCCACTCTCACCACTGCTATTCAACATAGTACTAGAAGTCCTAGCCACAACAATCAGGCAACAAAAAGAAATAAAAGGCATTCAAATTGGCAAAGAAAAAAAAAACAAATTGGCAAAGAAGCAGTCAAACTCTCCCTCTTCACAGATCACATGATACTGTACGTAGAAAACCCAAAAGACTCCCACCCCAAGATTGCTAGAACTCATATAGCATTTCGGCAGTGTGGCAGGATACAAAACCAATGCCCAGAAATCAGTGGCATACCTATATACTAACAATGAGACTAAAGAAAGAGAAATTAAGGAGTGAATCCCATTTAAAATTGTACCCAAAAGCATAAGATTCCTAGTAATAAATTTGACCAAAGAGGCAAAGGATCTACACCCTAAAAGCTACAGAACACTTCTGAAAGAAATTGAGAAAGACACAAGAGATGGAAAAATATCCCATGCTCATAGATTGGAAGAATTAATATTGTGAAAATGTCATTGCTACCCAGGGCAATTTACACATTTAATGCAATCCCTATCAAAATACCATGGACTTTCTTCAGAGAGTTGGAACAAATCATCTTAAGATGTGTGTGGAATCAGAAAAGACCCTGAATAGCCAGGGAATATTGAAAAAGAAAACCAGAGCCAGGGGCATCACAATGCCGGATTTCAAGTTGTACTACAAAGCTGTGATCATCAAGGCAGTGTGGTCCTGGCACAAAAACAGACACATAGATCAATGGAAACAGAATAGAGAACCCAGAAATGTGCCTTCAACTTTATGGTCAACTAATATTCAACAAAGGAGGAAAGACTATCCACTGGAAAAAAGACAGTCTCTTCAATAAACGGTGCTGGGAAAATTGGACATCCACATGCAGAAGAATGAAACTGGACCATTCTCTTACACCATACACAAAGATAAACTCAAAATGGATGAAAGATCTAAATGTGAGATAATAATCCATCAAAATCCTAGAGGAGAACACAGGCAACACCCTTTTTGAACTTGGCCACAGCAACTTCTTGCAAAAATACATGTGTGAAGGCAAGGGAAACAGAAACAAAAATGAATTATTGGGACTTAATCAAGATAAGAAGCTTCTGCACAGCAAAAGAAACAACACACTAAAAGACAACCTACAGAATGTGAGAAGATATTTGCAAATGACATATCAGATAAAGGGCTAGTATCCAAGATCTATAGAGAACTTATTAAATTCAACAGCAAAGAAACAAACAATCCAATCATTAAATAGGCAGAAGACATGAACAGAAATCTCACCAAAGAAGACATAGACATGGCCAACAAGCACATGAGAAAATGCCTCGCATCACTTGCCATTAGGGAAATACAATATAAAGCACAATGACATACCACCTCACACCAGTGAGAATGGGGAAAATTACCAAGACAAGAAACAACAAACGTTGGAGAGGATGTGGAGAAAGGGGAACCCTCTTGCACTGTTGGTGCGAATGTGAACTGGTACAGCCACTCTGGAAAACTGTGTGGAGGTTCCTCAAAGAGTTAAAAATAGAGCCACCCTATGATCCAGTAATTGCACACTGCTGGGGATTTACCCCAAAGATACAGATGCAGTGAAATGGCAGGACACCTGCACCCTGATGTTTATAGCAGCAATGTCACAATAGCCAAACTGTGGAAGGAGCCTTGGTGTCCATCAAAAAATGAATGGATAAGCAAGATGTGTCTATATATACAATGGAGTATTACTCAGCCATTAGAAATAACAAATATCCACCATTTGCTTCAACATGGATATAACTGAAGGGTATTGTGCTGAGTTAAGTAAGACAATCAGAGAAGGACTAACATTATATGGTCTCAATCTTTTGGGAATATAAAAAATAGTGAAAGGGAATAAAGGGGAAAGGAGAAAAAATGAGTGGGATATATCAGTGCGGGTGACAGAACATGAGAGACTCCTAACTCTGGGAAATGAACAAGGGGTAGTGGAAAGGGAAGTAGGCAGGGGGATGGAGTGACTGGGTGGTTCGGCACTGAGGGGAGCACTTGACGGGATGAGCACTGGGTGTTATGTTATATGTTGGCAAATCAAACTCCAATAAAAAAATATTCCAAAAAAAATAATCATGTTAGAACAATTCAATTTTCTTATGCAGAAAACAGCTACTCTATTCATACCTTTTAACCAATACAAACCTGAATTCAAATTGGATATAGGTCTATATGCAAAATCTAAAACTATAAAGCTTTTAGAAGAAACATAGAAGAATAATTTTATGAATTTTGGTTAGGCAAATATTTCTAGATACAAAATCAGTCATAATCTATAAAAGAAAGTCATACATTGGATTTCATAAAAATTTAAAGTTTTTCTTTTTTGAAAGAATAAAAAGATAAGCCTGAAACTACTCTTAGTCTACATATTTGCAATCCATATATTTAATAAGGCATTTCCTATGTAAAAAACATTCAAAATACAATAGTAAGATAACAATCCATTTTTAAAATGACTACAAGACCTGAACAACTCAGTAATAAAAAGATAGGCCAATTTAAAAATGAGGCCTTTCAGCTGGAATTACCATCTTCTAGCAATTTGTCAAAATGACCAGCACAAAGGGAAAGAGGATTGGCACAAGCTCTACATTCTTTAGGCCTTTTAGAAAACATGGGTCATTCCTTTAGCCACGTACATGTGAGCCTACAATTAAGATATAATAAACATCAAGGGAATGGGCACTGTTCAAAAAGGAATGTCCTACAAATGTTATCATGGCAAAACTGCAAGAGTCTATAATGTCACACATCCAGCTAAAATTAAGGGCAAGATCCATGCCAAGAGAATTAATGTACATAATGAGTATAGCAAGCATTCTGAAAGCCAAGATAGTTTCCTGAAACACATGAAGGAAAATGATCAGAAAAAGAAGGAAGCCCAAAAGAAAGGGTTCAGTTGAAGCACCAATTTGTTCCACCCAGAGAAGCATATTTTGTGAGATCCAAATGAAAGGAGCCTGAGTTGCTGGAACCCATTCCCTATAAATCATGACATAATAGGTACAAAAATAAATAAGTAAAAGACCTCTGAACTGTAAGTTAGTTAATTATTTAATTTTAAAGTAGGCAAAAGATTTGAACACACAGTTCTCAGAAAAAGAGGTACAGATGACAAATAACCCCATAAAACAACTGACAATATCATTAGTCATTAGAGAAATGCAAATTAAAACCACGAGATGCCACTACATACTATCAGAATTGCTAAAATTGAAAAAATAAATATATTACCATACCAAGCATTGGCAAGAATGTGGAGGAACTAGAATTCTCACATATTAGTGGCTGGAATATAAAATGGTACACCTGATTCAAAAAATAGTTCAGCTCTTTCTTTAGAAGTCAAACATACCTACCATATTACCTTACCATTTCATTCTTTTTTTTAAATTTTTAATTTATTTATGATAGTCACACAGAGAGAGAGAGAGGCAGAGACACAGGCAGAGGGAGAAGCAGGCTCCATGCACCTGGAGCCCAACGTGGGATTCGATCCCAGGCCCCCAGGATTGCGCCCTGGGGCCAAAGGCAGGCGCCAAACCGCTGCGCCACCCAGGGATCCCCTTACCATTTCATTCTAAGGCATTAGCCCAAGATAAAGAAAGCACATATTCATAGAGACTTGCATATAAATGTTCATGGTAGCTTTAGTTATACCAGTTAAAATTTGAAAACAACCCATACATCTATCAACAGATGAATGGATGAACAAGTTATGCTATATTTGTACAAGTGAATGCCTATCAGCAATAAAAAAAATACAGCTATGATATACATAAGAGCATGGATGGATTGCATAATAATTATGGTGAATGAAATAAATCAGACAAAAATAAAGAGTACATACTGTATGATTCTATTTATAAAAATCCTAGAAAATGCAAACTGAACTGTAATGACAGAAAGCATATCAGCAATACTGTGGGGATAAAGGAGATGGCAGAGAAAGAAGTAGTGATTACCAAGGAACATAAGTAAGATTTTAGGCATGACAGATATCTTCATAATCTTGATTGTGGTGATGGCTTCAGGAGTTTCATGAGTGTTGCTTTTCAAATTATCAAAACATACCAGATTATGCACTTAAAGCATATACAACTTACTGTATGTCAATTGTACCTCAATAAAACTATTATTTTTAAAAAGAACAAGCTATCACAAAACAACATGGTGAATCTCAAATGCATTATGCTAAGGGAAAGAAGGCAGACTCCAAAGGCTACACACTGTATGACTCCATTTATACAAAATACTGAAAATATAGGCAAAACTACAGCAAAGAAGACAGATCTTCAGTGCCAGGAGCTGGAGGTGGGTTTGGAGAGAATTTGGGGGGTAATATAATTGTTATACTTTATTGTCATCATAGTATGTGGATATATTTGTTAAACTCATAGAATTACACACACTAAAATTTTTAATTTTACTATATGTAAACTATAACTCAGTTTTTATTTATTTTCATTTTTATTTTTTTCATGCATCCTCCATTTTATTCTGAGAGGCTCCAGCTCAAACCAAAGTTACAAAGTTAACCACTACTCTGAGTTCCGGACACAGCAAATCCCTCCTTGGTCTTCAAAAAATAGAGGTCTGTAATTCCTTTTTGAACATGCCTTCAAAGTGGAGATCTTTGGCCATGAGCTCCTCTTCGACATCATCTAGTGCCCACTGGTGATCCGTCAGCTCCAAAGCTTCCCACTCTGTCTTGAAAGCTTTGTTGGTGTCCGCAGGCATGGCCATGGCTGCTCCAGTCATCTGTTCCTGCATCATCTGTGACTGGTCAGCGGCATTATCTTGGCCCAGAATCAGAGAGTAAATGCTCCGAAGCCCAAAGACACTGAGGAAGTACCAGGATGCAGAGCTCACGCGGGATGCATCTAATGTGAGTAGTTCAATTCCCTGCTGTAGCATAGGCTTAAAACAGAGAGTCAGTGGAAATGGTACCTTGGTTGTGACAAAGCCGGAGAATGTCATGTTGATCCAGCCACCAATAAGAATCATAGGGAGAACATTTGTCACATTGCCTTTCATCATGTCTGTGAGCATAGTGGGATCAGTCATAGGAGAAGGAGGCACTACCTTCCTTTTAGTTTTTTTGAAAAATCCATCCTCTGGGTTGTTGAAGTAATATTTTCGTGTCAAGAAAGACTGTTTGGGAATGTATTTTCCATTTTCCCTGAGGACTCTGCTTCGAATTAGGACTTGACTGTTGGAGACTTGTTCCTGAGTGAGCTTCTTGTCACTCTGCAGCAGGATCGACTCGTAGTGCCCACAAAGAAGGTGATGATAACGATGGGTAGGACCACCCAAAGGCGGATGTTGGAGTCAAGCAGCAGCTCCGGCCCCTCCATCTTCACAGTCGGCTCCCACCCGGTGTAGCCGGGTTTCTCCTCCCACAGGGCGCGAAGGCCCCTCTTCTATTTCACTTATGGGCCTTCCCACACCTCCCGGCCCTGCTGGCCCGGGACCAACTCCAGCTTCTGCCCTAGCGCACTGCCCCCAGCCGGGCCGCCGGGCCGCCCACTTCCCTAACTCAGTTTTTAAAAGACTAATTCTATGTCAAAAGGAAAGAAGAAAAAGGAGGAAGAGGAGAAGGAAAACAACCATCACTGCTATCACCACCAAGAAGGCCAGAATTGAAGACCCTAAAATACAGGAATTGCAGAAAGATAGAATGGGTGTCAGTCTCTGAAGAGATAATGTTGAGAATTTTCTAGAATTGAAGAAAACTTTATAATTAAAAATTATCCTGAGTTCAAAACTGGATAAATAAACTCATCAGAACAACTAATAATTTAGAAACATAAGACTTTGGACAAAAACACTTGGAAAGCTAACTTAAATAAATACAGCTTAAGCATAAAGGTAAAAATGAATTAATTAAACTGCAAACAGACATCTCATCATCAACAGTAAGTGCTAGAATTCAAGGGCACATCACAAAAGGGCTTAGAGATATAATTGTTCACCTAAAATGCTATACTCATACAAAAGTAAAAATGAAATAAAGCCATTTTCAGGCATATAAGTCAAATAGATTATTACACATAGACCACCGCTGGAATAACTACTAAGACATATGCTTCCCAAGAATAAAACTGACCTAGAATGAAAAAAGCAAGATTCCAGAAGAATGGTGATGATTGTGATATCACAAGCCATGTGATTAAATTTCATAATACTACATGTACATACACACACATTCTCAAAAATGAGCACTAAATGATTTCATGTAAATGCTGAATATGAATACAGTCTATAGTTTAATTAACAATATTATACCACTACCAATTCCCTAGCTGTGAAAAGGCACTATGTTAATGTAAGATGTTATCATTGGTAAAACTCAAACGAAGGGTATAAGGAAACTGTGCTATTTTTGCAACTTTTTATATTTCTTAAATTATTTAAGAACAAATAGTTTAAAAGAGAGAAATAGTAAACAAAGACCTGAGAAATATAATAGGTAATGCTAGCAAGTGCTGACTAAACATAATAATAACAAAACAACACTAACTTATGTGGGGTAAAGTGAAGAGCCAAACTACAAACAAATGGAAGAAGAGAGGCTAGTGTTATGAGATATATAATTATTAAATTTAGACATTGTATAACATTAACTTTATAGTTATAAATACTAAAATTTAAAGAAAATCATTTTTAAAAAATATAAAAATGTGCAAAGTAATAGAAAAAAGCAGAAAAAAACAATAAAGAGAATAGATTTAGGGACAAAAAAGAAAATATGGGAGTGATCGGGTGACGGGCACTGGGGGTTATTCTGTATATTGGTAAATTGAACACCAATAAAAAAAATTAAAAAAAAAAGAAAATATGTAAGCAAAAAAATGTAAGTAAGAAAAAATAAAATGGCAATTTTCAGTCTAAATATATGCCACTGAGTTAGGGACAGATGAGGTTAGGCAGGAAAAGATAAGGGAAAGGCCCAGAGTCAGTCTCTCATAAATCTCTGAGATCCCATAAATCCCAAGAATACCGAGAGGCCCCAGAGTCAGGCTCCTACCAATCCCAAGGGAACAGAGATAAAGTACCAAAAACAGAGAAAAAATAAATAAAAGTAAACCTGGTACTCTAAGTCCAAAATGTTAAAAAGTATCTATTTCCCTGTGATGGTTACCAAGTAATCACAGAAACTCACCAGACCCAAAACCAGCTGTATGCCAACCACTCAAGAAAGCACAAAAAAATCTAAACACCGTGGGCTTACTGGTTAGGTTCTCAATAAAAGGCCTGCCAAAAAGCCTTCATTGGCAACCCTGTCAGGACCCCTCTCACTTCTGAGAGCTTCCCCTGTATCTTTGTTTAATAAGCTTCTATCACTTTACTCACTCTACATTGCCCACGAGATTCATTCTTCAACTCAGTGAGATAAGAACCTAGCTCTCCTTGTCACCATATGTTAAACATACATGCATAGCAAACTCCATTATTGTGTCCCATATAAAGACTGTTTATAAGATACCAACTAAAAACAAAGAAAGATTGAGAATAAAGGATGAAAAAAGATATACTAGGCAAGTCTAAATTTCAAAGAGCAAGTTAGTATAGCAATATAAATCAGTGAGAATAGAATTTAAGGTAAAATTATTAATGACAAAAAGATAATATGCAATTGGGAGAGGCAAGATGGCAAGAAGCATGTCATAAGAATAAGGGTCCTCATTTCATCTGGTACCCCAAATTTATCTAGATAGCTTTCAAACCATCCTGAACACCTATGAATTCAACCTGAGATGTAGAGAGAGAGCAAGTGGGATGCTACAGAGAGAAAAGTGATCACTTCCTACAAGGTAGGAGTCTGAAGAGAAACTGAGGGGATATATCAGAAGATAAATGGCAAGGGGAGGGAGCCTCAGTAAGCCACTGCAGGAGAGCAGTGCAGCGCACAATCAGGAACTTTGGAAATCTGCTCCTGAGAGAGTCTTCCCTGCCTGAAAACTGCACAGTGGGGAAATAGGGCAGACTTGCAGGAGGGGCAGTGCAGTCTCAATATTCCCAGAGACAAAGTAAGAATGGGGGCGCCAGGGAGAAAGCTCACTGGCAAACCATGATCCAATTGTGGGACTTAAGCCTCCTAGGTCCTAGGCAAATGGCTAGAAGGCAGCAACCCTCCAAGGGCATCTGGGAGAGGCAGGCCAGTTTTTTTTTTTTTTAAGATTTTATTCATTTATTCATGAGAGTCACAGAGAGAGAGAGAGGCAGAGACACAGGCAGAGGGAGAAGCAGGCTCCTGCAGGGAGCCTGACGTGGGACTGGATCCTGGGTCTCCAGGATCATGCCTTGGGCTGAAGGCAGCACTAAATTGCCGAGCCACCCGGGCTGAGGCAGACCAAGTTTTGAAGTCCAGCAGCTGAGCTCTCTCTGCCCTGAGAGTCCAGCAGCACACAGGAGTGGGCTATCCTCTGTCCCCTGGAGAGGCGGCACCTGGGAGGGCACAAGACAGTGAAAGCTCTCCCGCCAGTAGGCAGCATTCAATTTGTACGAATCAGTACCCCCGTGCCTGCCCTCAGAAGGATCTAGGTCAGTGTGCACTGAGAGATTGCGGTTCAGTACACGTGGGAGCTCTTGGCTCTGGGGCTGGAGATCTGGACACTATCATGTCTTACTTTTGTCTTTTCTCCTTTCACCTGGGAGAGGTGCGGCCTCTAGGGAAGAAAGGCATCACAGGACAAACAGCTCACACTGAGACTGGCCACCTGGCAAGGGGTGAGGCATCTCTATCCTCTCCACCTCCGACAGACACTTGAGAATCAGACCACAATATTTTACCCACTCTTTGTTTTTACATTTTTTTCCTTTTTGATTTTCATACTTCTACAATTACACATCTGAGATATATTCTTCATTTTTGGATTCCTTTCAAGGTATTCCATTTAATTTTGGTAGATATGCAAGTTATGGGTTTGGGGGTTTTGTTTTTTTATTTTTCCTGTTCTGTTTTGTTTTATAAAGGTGAAAGTTAGTACCTTCTAAGAAATGGACCAAAACACACTCAGAACCAAGTAGAATACTCTGTTGGTTGACTCTAAGATTATGTTTTCTTCCTTTTCATTCTACCCTATTTCCTTGATTTCATTCTGTAGTTTCTGTTCTTTCTCTATGTAAGTTTTGCTGGTTTACACAATTTTGGAATTACACACCTTATAACCTCCAGAACAAAATACACTCAGAAACCAAGAGGAATAACTCTTGGACTCTTGAGATTTTATTCATTTATTCATGAGAGATACAGAGAGAGAGAGAGGCAGAGACACAGGCAGAGGGAGAAGCAGGCTCCATACAGGGAGACCAATGCGGGACTTGATCCTGGGGCTCCAGGATCACGCCCTGGGCTGAAGGCAGGTGCTAAACCACTGAGCCACCCAGGGATCCCCTAAAGAAAGAAGTCAAACTCACCCTCTTTGCAGATGACATGATACTGTATGTAGAAAACCCAAAATACTCCACCTCAAGATTGCTAGAACTCATAGCTATCCAGCAATATGGCAGGATACGAAACCAATGCACAGAAATAAGTGGTATTACTGTACACTAACAATGAGACTAGAGAAAGAAATTAAGGAATCAATCCAATTAAAATTGTACCCAAAAGGGTAAGAGACCTAGTAATAAACATAACCAAAGAGGTAAAGGATATATACCCTAAAAACTGCAGAACACTTCTGAAAGAAATTGAGGAAGACACAAAGAGATGCAAAAACATTCCATGTTCATGGATTGGAAGAATTAATATTGTGAAAATGTCTATGCTACCCAGGGCAATTTACACATTCAGTGCAATCCCTACTAAAATACCATGGACTTTCTTCACAGAGTCGGAACAAATAATCTTAAGATTTTATGGAACCAGGAAAGACCCTGAATAGCCAAAAGAGTATTGAAAAAGAAAACCAACGCTGGGGGCATCACGATGCCTGACTTCAAGCTGTATTATAAAACTGTGATCATCAAGACAGTATGGTACTGGCACAAAAAGAGACACATAGATCAATGAAACAAAATAGAAAACACAGAAATGGACCCTCAACTCAATGGTCAATTCATCTTTGACAAAGCAGGAAAGAATATCCAATGGAGGGCAGCCCTGGTGGCTCAGTGGTTTAGTGCCACCTTCGGCCCAGGGACTGATCCTGAAGTCCCGGGATTGAGTCCCACATCGGGCTCCCTGCATGGACCCTGCTTCTCCCTCTGCCTGTGTTTCTGCCTCTCTCTCTCTCTTTGTATCTCTCATGAATAAATAAAATATTAAAAAAAAAAAGAATATCCAATGGAAAAAAGACTGTCTTCAGTAAATGGTGTTGAGAAAATTGGACATGTATCTCATGAGAGATACAGAGAGAGAGAGAGGCAGAGACACAGGCAGAGGGAGAAGCAGGCGCCATGCAGGGAGCCCAATGTGGGACTCGATCCTGGGTCTCCAGGATCACACCCTGGGCTAAAACGACCGAGCCACCTGGGCTGCCCATTGATATTTCTGATTTTTTGAACTGAATGTCAACTACATATTAAAAACTGAAGAGTATACATGAAATGATATGTAAAAGGGAAAATTTTAGCTTTAAAAGCATATGCTGGAAATAAGATGGAAAATTAATTCTAAAAAAAAAAGAGCATTAGACTCAAGAAAGCTAGAATTAAAACAGAGCAGAAGTAAAGAGAGCAGAAAGGAGAAAGAGCAAAACTCAAGGATAATAAACACTAAGGAAATACAGAGATCTCAACAAATCTCAAAGTTATATTTTTCAAATTACCAATAAAATATAAAAACCTCTGAGAAGACTGCTCATGAGAAAGGGAACAAAAAACACAGAAACAAAATTATAATTAGAAGAGGAAATGTACCTATAAAGAAAGTATAAATATTTAAAATTATATATAATTCCAAAATAAAATAAATAAAATACAATTCCAGATTTGGCACACTGATACAGCCATACATAGCAGGAATATGTAATACACATCAACTTTCAGTGTAGAGGTTGTTCTCTGCAGACAAAGAGATAATCCTAGAAGGGGATTGCAGCTGTAAATGCAATGGATTATTTCATAAAAGAACCAAGAAAAATATTAACATTGTTTTTTTCCAGGTGGGCAAATGAGAATTTCTTACTGTGTTCTCTTTGTGTTTGAATTATTTTTAAAAAATTAATAATGCTCAGGTGCCTGGGTGGTTCAGTCCATTAAGCATCTGACTCTCAATTTGCCTTGGGTCATGATTTCAGGGTCATAAGATTGAGTCCCCTATCAGACTCTAGGCTCAGAGTGGAATCTCCTTCAGACTCTCTCTTTGCGCCAGCCCCTTACCCCTGCTTGTATGCATGCTCACTGTCTCTAAAAAAATTAAAAACATATGCTAAAATCTAAATTATAAATTTGCCTTCTGAATACTTTACCCATAGATAATTTTCAAAGTTATTTCTTACATGAAGCATCAACAAACATTGAAATATTTTATCTGTGATAAGGCCTAGGAATTTGCTTTTCTAATAAATATTTCTGTGCTTCTCCTGTAGGCAACACAGAACACACTTTGAGAACCATTAAAGTATTTGAAAGCAATAGAAAAAAGATACATTTGAGTTCTTCCTCTATCAATTTCCAAGGCAATGACTTTGGCAAATTATTTAAACTATCTATACTCCAAAATTTTTGCGTCTTTAAAATGGGGATATTCAAAACTATCCCACAAAATTAAATGAGATATTTACATAGTACTCAAAATTTCTGTAAAATGTGTAGTTGCTGCTCATGATACTGCCTTATATATGATTAGAGTCAAATGGTACTAAAGTTTAATTTTGGAACACAAATTCGATTACTCGCTACTTAGGGATTCCTCTTCCTTGTTGAACCACTTTTTCGAACTATTCCATGAAACAGCTATTATGGTTACTATGATGAGAACAGGTAAAGCAATGTAGAAACCTAGAAGCCACCGGTTCTTTTCAGCCTTTCTAAAAGCACTTTCCATGGTTAAACCTAAAAATAAAAATACATTTAAATCAGAATTAAAAAAATAAGCCACTACTTTTATTTTTAAGCTGCAGCAAACCAATTACAACGTTCTTAATTTTTGTTGTTATTCAAGGAACATGGAAAAATAATAATAGAATCATAATACTTAGAATTATCTCTACAACCTCCCATTCTAAAAAATTATAAAATAAGTTCCAGAAAGTTCCAATGTATTCTACATTATACAGAAGCTATAGCAAAATCTCACTATAGCACTATAAGTTGGACCCAAAAACTTCAATGATACATAATGTGGGATTATATAATTGCAAGGTTATCCCACAAATTTACAGGATATCCTAGAGGAGAAGGTCAATGATATCAGTCAATACAAATTATAAGAGATACTCTCAGTTTTAATCATGATATTGATAATTAATATTAAAAGAATAATATTAAGAAGACATATTTGCTTTTCATTTCTTGAACAGAAGACTATTTAATTGCAAATATTGACTTCTAGGTGGCAAAAATCTAACTGCTTTTGTGAAGATAAGCAATTTGGGAATTTATTAACTGAATATATAAAGATATTAGATACTTGCCCTGTTTCCCAGATAAACTAGAAGCTTCTCTGCCACGCCTTTGACAATATGGAGGCTGGTAGCCATCAAAACAATGGCACGTTCCTTGGGAAGTGCATACCTAGGATCATTTTTAAAAACTTAAATAATCATTTTAAACTATTTTTTCATAAAAAGTAAAATTATCAGATAGATCATCAAGCCTACCTGTGTATTTTCATTTAGTATAATTTTATTTATTTACAGAGATAATCCTACAAATCAAATGTTTGGTTTCTAATGCACACACAAGCACACACACACACAGTTTATTAAAAAGCTATAGAGGCTTGTAGAATTTACATTAAGAAATTTAACACTTTCAAATATTCACCTGAAAACTTGGTTTGCAATTTCAGAAACATACCCTTAAATATTAATGAAAATGAGACACATTCAGTGATATCCTGGAGCCAGCTAGTACCATCTCCAGAGCTGATCGTGCACATCTCTTCCTATCTCCAAGTTCAGTGACATTATGTGGTAGCCTGAAGTATTTGCACTTACAAATGAGCATTTTACCCTTCCCCACTTCCCTTCACCAAGATTGGGTTGTGTTTTGTTTGCTTTTTTTTTTTTTTTTTTTTTTGATTTTTTAAAAAAGATTTTATTTATTTATTTGACAGACACGGAGAGATAGAGACAGAAAGAGAGAGAGAAAACAAGCTGGGGGCAAGAAGTGGGGTAGAGGGAGAAGCAGACTCCTTGCTGAGCCAGGAGTCCAATTCCCGGGGCTGGATCCCAGGACCCAGAGATCATAACTCGAGCTGAAGGCAGACGCTTAACTGATTGAACCATGCAGGTGCCCCTATTAGATTTTTAATCTAGGGTTTTTTGTATATATAAAATTCATTCATTAGTAGTGTTTTATAGCAGTTGGTAAAAATTAACTAAATGTTAATATTAGCTATACCAAGTTTTCTAATTATTCTTTCTTGTATTGTTTATTCAAATCTTTGATATTGTTTTCAGGAAAGTTTTGTGGTTTTCTTCATGTGATGTAAATATTTCTTCTTAAAATTATTTCTCCACATTCCATAGTTAGTTTTTAGTGTTATTAGGGATCTTTTCCCATTACATTTAGAATATAGGAAATTTAATAATGTTTGCACATTCATTTCTGTTCATGCACTTACTAAACTAGAAGACTTGAAACATTCAGTAGAAGCCCCAGAAAAGTCTTTACTAGTAGCAGTGAATTTACCCTAGAGAAAAAGATATTTCTAAATCTTCCTTATCAAAGTTTAAAAACAAGTCTTGATCAAACTGTTTTGCAAGTAACTTAACTGCCCCCCCAACCACAATGTACAGCAATCTTAAAAGAAAACAACAAAACCTTACATTCTACAATATAATATCTAGCATAAAATAAATAACCATTCAGTAGTCACTGGATACTTGGGCAGTTTCCATAATTTGGCTATTTAATTATACGTAATGTGGCTATAAATACTGGGGCGCATATATCCTTTGAGTTAGTGTTTTTGTAGTCTTTGGGTAAATACTCAGTATCGTTGCTGAATTCAGTAAAGTCACAGATACAAAATCAAAATATAGAAATCTGTTGCATTTCTATACACCAATAATGAAGCAACAGAAATAGAAATCAAGGACTCAATCCCATTTACAACTGTATTAAAAACAATAAGATATCTAGGAATAAACCTAATCAAAGAGGCATAAGACCTGTACTCTGAAAGCTATGAAAAACTGATGAAAGAAATTGAAGATGACAAATGAACTGGAAAATATATTCTATGCTCATGGATTGAAAGAACAAATATTGCTAAAATGTCTATCCTAGCCAAAGCAATCTACACATTAAATGCAATCCCTATCAAAATACCAACAGCATTTTGGGACACCTGGGTGCACCAGTTGGTTAAGTGTCTGTTGATTTTGCTTCAAGTCATGATCTCAGGGTTGTAGGATTGAGCCCTGCTTCAATTGCCATGCTTGAGATTCTCTCTTCTCCTCTTTCTTTCCTCCCTCCCTGCTCAAATGCATGCTTTCTCTCTCTCTCTCTCTCTCTCTCTCAAATAAATAAATAAATAAATAAATCTTTAAAAAAAGTACCAATAGCATTTTTCACAAAGCTAGAAGAAACAATCCTAAAATTTGTATGGAATCACAGAAGACTTCAAATGGCCTAAGCAACCTTGAAAAAGAAAAGCAAAGCCAAAGGCTTAACAATTCTGGACTTCTAGTTATATTACAAAGCTGCAGTGATCAATACTAGTACCGTATAGTATAGTATAGTATAGTATAGTATAGTATAGTATAGTATAGTATAGAAAAATAGATACACAGATCAATGTGACAGAATAGAAAACTCAGAAGTGAAAGCACAACTCTATGGCCGATTAATCTTTGACAAAGCAGGGAAGAATATCCAATGGGGAAAAAGGCAGTCTCTTCAACAAATGATGTTGGAAAACTAAAAAGTAATATGTAAAAGAATGAAACAGGACCACTTTCTTACATCATAAACAAAAATAAACTCAAAATGAATTGAAGACCTAAATGTGAGACAGGAAACCATCAAAATCCTAGAGAATATAGGCAGTAACCTCCTTGACACCAGCGGTAGCAACTTCCTTCTACATTAATGTCTCCTGAAGCAAGGGAAACAAAAGCAAAAATAAACTACTGGGACTTTATCAAAATAAAAATCTTCTGTACAGTGAAGGAAATAATCAACAAAACTAGAAGACAACCTATGGAATGGGGAAAGATATTTGCAAATGACATATCTGATAAAAAAGTTAGTATTCAAAATATAAAAAGAGCCTAGAAAACTCAACAGTCAAAAAAATAATCCAATTTAAAAATTGGCAGAAGACATGAATAGACCTTTTTCCAAAGAAGACATACAGATGGCCAACAGACACATGCAAAGATGCTCAACATCCCTTATCAGGGAAATACAAATCAAAACTACAATGGAGTATCACCTCACACCTGTCATAATGGCAAAAATCAACAGCACAAGCAATAACAGGTATTGGCAAGGATGTGGAGAAAAAGGATCCCTCTTGCCTTGTTGGTGAGAATGCAAAGTGTTGGCAGCCACTCTGGAAAACAGTATAGAGGTTCCTCAAAAAGTTAAAAATAGGACTACTTACAATCTAACAATTATACTATTAGGAATGGTTTTCTGATCAACACATGGTTATCTTAAAGAGATTACCCTCTTAAACTCTACAATCCACTTCTGGAAATCTGTCCCACAGAAATAACAATAATGCTTACAAATGTTTATATACAAATTTCTCATCAATGCAAAGTTCAATAATAATGAAAAATCAAACATCATATGATATTTAACATATGGGAATGGTTAAAATAAATAAATTTATGTAGTATTTTCTAAAATAATTTTTAGGCAATGTATAAAACATGGAAAAACTCTTAGCCCAGGGTGTGATCCTGGAGACCTGGGATTGAGTCCCACGTCGGGCTCCCTGCATGGAGCCTATTTCTACCTCTGCCTGTGTCCCTGCCTCTCTTTCTCTTTGTGTCTCTCATGAATAAATAAATAAAATCTTAAAAAAAATTCTTAGGAGTAAAAATGCTTTGGGTAGAAAAAGCATGGTATTACCCTCTATACATAGTACCATGTCTTCTTAGTTGAATCAATGATTAAATGAATGAGGCTGTCCTCTCATACATGAACATATTTGATGATTAAATACATTTACACACACATTTGAACACATATATACACATGGACAAAGAAATGAAGCTTGAAGGAGAAGAGTTATGTCTGTATTATAAAAAAAATGTTAATTTTTTGCTTTTTACTTTAGGTTTCTAAATTTTCCAAGTCTTTCAAGATAAATAAGAAGTACTTTCATCATGAAGAAAGAAAATAAGCAATACCTGGAAATTTGAAGGAGTGAAAACTTGCATTGTCATTACTTCAGCAATTGCCCTCTTGGACAAATTTAGTCTCCAGATAAGTTCTCTTTGACATGCCCAGAGTGTTCAAAGGTAATATTTGTAACACTCATTGCTCAAGAGGATTGGGGATAAGGGAGAGGGGGAAGAGGTAGTTTTTTTTACATTGTAAGTAAAATTAAAAGTGCTTTGGCATTGTGAAAGATAATTTGGCTTTAATAAATCTATCATTAAAATTTAAATATATACTCCAATCAAGTAGTCACACTTCTGGTGATCTTTCCACAGCAATATAAGTACTAGCTTACAAGGATATACATATATAAAGATACTTATTAAATCTATATCTACGTATTGGAAACATCAAAAAAAGCATTGTTAAATGAAAAAAGTAAGATACATAAAAGTATGATACATTATATGTATCTATCTAGTTAATATTAAGAGATAGATAAATGGATAGATATACATTCAGTAAATATTTGAGTTCTTTTTATGTGCCAAGTATAGTTCTGAGCTCTTGCTAACTAACACCAAAGAATACATGTGTATATTAATATAGCTCTGCATGATTAAATGTGTCTAGAATAAACAATGTAGTAATGATACATGGTAGATTGATAACAAGAAAAAAAATGCGATAACATTGGTCATTTCAGTGAACATATATGTATACAAACATACATGCATGCACAGAGACATTTAAAAGAATAATCTAAATAAAAAAACATAATTAACTAGGTGTGTCAACGGCAACACAACTGTTTAATGTCTATGGTTATATACCAAATGAGTCTTGTTTATATACCAAATGAGTCTCTCTTGGCATATTTAGATTTGTGAACCCTGAAAGAAAGTTTTCAACAGAAAATATTTTTAATTTGGATAATGATTTACACTTGTATTCAAGTGTGAGTTTTTTTAACTTACTAACTATACACTACAATCTGTTTTTCCCTTATTATTCTAATATTGTGTGATTTTAAGAAAGATTTTATTTATTTATTCATGAGAGACAGAGGGGGGTGCAGAGATACAGGCAAAGGGAGAAGCAGGCTCCATGCAGGGAGCCCAATGTGGGACTCGATCCCGGGACTCCAGGATCATGCCCTGGGCCGAAGGCAGGCGCTGAACCACTGAGCCACCCAGGGATCCCCCTATTGTGTGATTTTTACTTTATGCTAATATTCTGGAAGGCAATCCACAGAAAGACAGTTTGCCGAGGCCAACTCACTCAATGCCAGTGTCATTAACAGTCAACCCATCATATAGTTACTTAGTATTTGGAATGCCAAATGATTAAATCTCTGTATTTATACAGAAATTGATTGAGTGGGTTGGCTGTCATACACTGGAAGATTTCTGTGAAGTTTTCATTTTCAGCAGTTTTCACTGTGTTTTCAGAAAAGTTTATTTTAATAAACTTTCCACTTACATATGCCCAATTTATATCTCTAGCTAGAGCAGCAGAGACCCACTATTTAAAATTTTTGTGAGAACAAACACAGAAAACCAGTTCCTGGTCTGGCATGTGAGGAGTTTGAGGGTTACCAACCCACTCTAATAACTAAAAAGATGAATAAACCAAAAATTAACAATTCTTATATCCATCAGAAAGGTGAGATCACAGGACAAGCTATCACCTCCAAATTTAGAGACATAGACAGGCAAATTCACAGAATCACAATTTATCAGAATAGAAACCCACGTGGGAATTAGTACCAGGGTAGAAAAAATTAAACTGTCATTGATGTATGACTTGAGGCTCAATTTAGAGTTAGAAAATTTAGGGGGAGGGAAACTCTACTTCTGTGAGTTTTACATCCAGGAGATCAACCAGATTCTTACAGTGAATGTAGGAGAAAAATTACCTGTACTTACAGCAGGTGGAAGGGAAAAGGAACCAGTTTTGAAGTAATAGGAGTATTCTGTTCTTCTTAATAACGCCTAACTTAAAGGGAAACTATTTTACCAGAGGCTAAAATTATTGAGTTTTATTCAGAGCCTAACAGACATAGGGAAAGGGAAATGCCCAACTCCCCTGTCCCACCTAGAGAAGGAAGAAACTTAGAAGTACTTGTGAAATTCACAGACCAGAGGCATAGGCTCATTATTATATGACTACAGAATTCTACACCCCACCTTTCCAACTTGCCAATACATTATTAGCAGTTCCTTTTATTTGGTATATCATGTCTAGCTACCAAGAAAAAACCACAAGGCATACAAAAAAGCAAAAACAAAAACAAAACAAAACAAAAACACAACTTGAACAGAGCAAACACCAGAATCAGACTCAGCTAAAGCAAAGATGTCAGAATTAACAGACCAGAAATTTAAAACAGCTAAAATATGCTAAGGGCTCTAATGGATAAAGCAGGCAGCATGCAAGTATAGATGGGCAATATAGGCTGAGAGATGAAAGTATTAAGAAAGAATATAAAAAGAAATGCTAGAGATAAAACTGTGAAAGAAATGAAGAATGACTGATGGAATCAGCATACTTGTCAAGACTAAAGAGACAATCTCTGATTTTGAGGATATCTCAATAAAAACTTCTAAAACTGAAAACTAAGGAGAAAGAAAGACTGAAAAAGAACCCCAGAGGGCAACCCGGGTAGCTCTGTGGTTGAGTGCCTGCCTTTGGCCCAGGGCATGATCCTGGAGATCCAGGATCAAGTCTCACGTCAGGCTCCCTGCATGGAGCCTGCATCTCCCTCTGCCTGTGTCTCTTCCTCTTGCTCTCTCTCTCTCTCTCTTTCTCTCATGAATAAATAAATAAAATCTTTAAAAAAAAACCCAGAAATTCCAAGGACTGTGGCACAGCTATTAAAGACATATTATATGTGCATTGAGAATACCAGAAGACAAAAAAAGAAACAAGAGATAGCTGGAGAAATAATAATTGAGAATTTTTAAGGTCAGACACCAAACCATAGATCCAGGAAATTCAGAAAACAACAAGCAAAAATTTCCACCTAAGTATATCATAATTCAAACTTTATATAATCAAAGATGAAGAAAAATCTTGAAAGAAGCCAGAAAGCGGGGGAGGGAACTAAAGAGGTACAAGGATAAAAATTACTTTAGATCATTATTCTAAATTAATGAGAGCAAGAAGAGCATGGACTGAAATATTTAGTGCTTATTTAAAAAGAGTCACCAAACTAGAATTTGTATCCTGTAAAAATATTCTTCAAAAGAAAAAAGAAATAGACTCTCTCAGACAAACAAAAATTGAGAAATTTGTCAGGAGCAGACATGCCAATGGCAGAAATTATAAAAGGAATTTATCAGAAAAGGAAAACTATACAAATTGCATCATACATGAAGAAACAAAAGCATTAAGGATAGAGTAAGTGAACATAAAATAAAAACTTTTATTGTTCTTCTTAATTAATCTAACATATACTAGATTATTCAAAGTAATGATAACAACAAGCATATATACTTCTGTGTAAGTACTATGAATCACAGCATGATATAAAGGTTGGGAAAGAAGATATAGATTATTTTATTATAAGGTTACTTACACTACTAGTAATACAGTATTATTTGAAGCTTCACTTAGATTAGTTGTAAATGTATTATGCAAATAGTAGGGCAAATAATAAGTAAACTAAGAAGTATAACTGATATGCTAAGCAAGGATAGAAAACATCATCATACAAAAGGCTCAACTAGAATCACAAAAACAGGAAAACAGTGGAAGACATAAATAGGAACAAAGAACAATAGTAATAAACAGAAAACATTAATAAATTCAGTTAGACATTGACTAATGTCTATTCTCCTCAAAGTATTACAAAATTACAAGAGGAAGGAAAGCTTCTAAATACAATGAGGCCAGCATCACTTTAACAGAAAAACAAAAAACAAAAAACAAAAACAAAAAAAAAAAAAAAAAAAAAAACCAGGCACAGACGATACAAAAAAAGAGAGAGAGAGAGGGAGATGGAGAGAAAGAGAGAACTATTGCCCAATACCTCTCATGGACATAGATGCAAAAATTCTCAACAAAATATTAGCAAACAATACATTTAAAAATTCCTTCAGCATGGCTAAGTGGGGTTTATTCTGGGGATGCAAGGATGGTTCAATATTCCCAAATTAATCAATCTGATACCACATTAACAAAATGAAAGATAAAAATCATATGATCATCTCAATAAATGAAGAAAAAGCATCTAATATTCAGTATCAGTTCATCATAAAAACTATCAACTCGTAGTTAACATCATACTCAATGTTGAAAAACCAAGAGATTTTGAACAAGACAAGGATGTCCACTTTCACTACTTTTATTCAACATAGTACTGGAAATTTCAGTCACAGTAATCAGACAAGAAAAAACCAAGAAGGTATCCATATTGGTAAGGAAGAAGTTAAACTGTCACTATTTGCAGATAACAGAATACTATATGTATAGCACCCTGAAGACTCCACCAAAAAACTATTTGAATGAATAAATGAATTCAGGAAACTGTAGAATATAAAATTAATACCTAGAAATCAGTTGTGTTTTTATACTAATAACCAGGTAGCAGAAAGAGCAATTAAAAAAACAATCCCATGACAATTATACCCCCCCAAAAAAAAATCTAGGAATAAACTTAATAAAGTTGGTGAGAGACCTAATACTCTGAGGAAATACTGATGGAACTGGAGGGTATTATGCTGAGTGAAATAAGTCAATCGGAGAAGGACAAACATTATATGGTCTCATTAATCTGGGGAATATAAAAAATAGTGAAAGGGAATAAAGGGGAAAGGAGAAAAAATAAGTGGGAAATATCAGAAAGGGAAACAGAACATGAAAGACTCCTAACTCTGGGAAACGAACTAGGGGTGGTAGAAGGGGAGGTGGGCAGGGGGTGGGGGTGACTGGGTGATGGGCACTGAGGTGGGCACTGATGGGATGAGCACTGGGTGGTATTCTATATGTTGGCAAATTGAACACCAATAAAAAATAAATTTATTTTAAAAATGATAGACATATAGATAGACTAGATATGAAATTCTAAAAATAAACTCATACATTAACAATAAAAAAAAAGAAATACTGATGAAAGAAATTGAAGACAACACAAAAAAAAGGAAAGATAGTCCATGGTCATGGGTTAGAAGACTGAATGTTCTTAAAGTATCCATACTATCCAAAGCAATCTACAAATTCAATGCAATTCTCAAAAAAATGCAAGTGACATTTTTCACAGAATTAGAACCAATAATACTAAAATTGGTGCAGAATACAAAAGACTCTGAACAGCCAATGCAATGTTGAGAAAGAAGAATGAAGCTGAAGTTATCCGAACCCCAGATATGAAGATATACTACAAAGCTGTAGTAATGAAAACAGTACAGTACTGGTACAAAAATAGACATGTAGATCAATAGAACAGAATAGAGTGACCAAAATAAACCCACCCTTAAATGGCCAATAATCTATAATAGAGGAGGCAAGAATATACAATTGGGAAAAGATGGTCTCTTCAATAATTGGTGCTGGGAAGACTGGCCAGCTACGTGAAAATAACAAAACTGGAGAAGTTCGTTGCACCATACACAAAAATAAACTCAAAATGGATTAAAGGTCTAAATTTGGAACCTAGAACCATACAAACCCTAGAAGAGAACAGAGGCAGTAATCTCTTTGACACTGGACAAAGCAACTTCTACATATGTATGTCTCCTACAGCAAGGAAAGCAAAAGCAAAAATCAACTATTGGGACTACACCAAAATAAAAAGCTTCTGCACAGCAAAGGAAACCATCAAGAAAACATAAAGGCAACCTAAAGAATGAGAGAAGACATTTCCAAATGGCATATTTGATAAAGGGCTATAACATATCCAAAATATATAAAGAACTAATACGACTCAACATCAAAAAAGAAAAAAAATCCAATTAAATGAACAGAGGACATGAATGGAAATTTTTCCAAAGAAGACATATAGGTGGCTAAATACACATGAAAATATGCTCAACATCATTAGCCATCAGGGAAATGCAAATCAAAACTAAAACGAGATATCATCTTATACCAGTCAGAATGTCTAGAATCAAAAACACAGGAAATAGTAAGTGTTGGTGATGCTGCGGAGAAAAAGAACCTGGTATACTATTGGTGGGAATGTAAATTAGTACATCTACTATGGAGAACAATATGGAGGTTCCTCAAAAGATTATAAATGGAAATACTATATGATCTAATAATTCTACTACTGGGTATTTACCCAAAGAAAACAAAAGCACTAATTCAAAAACATATCTGCACCCCTATGTTTATTGATGCAATAGCCAATAAAGAAGACAGTATAAGAAAAAAGAGAAACAAAAAATAGACTCTTAGATATAGAGAACAAACTGGTAGTTGCCAGATGGGAGGTGCATAGGGTTGGGTAAAATAAGTGAAGGGGATTCAGAGTACACTTATTGTGATGATCACTGAGTAATACATAGAATTGTTGAATCATTATATTGTACACCTGAAACTAATATAATGCTGTATGTTAATTATACTTGAATAATATTTTTAAAATAAAATAATGTAAGATAAAATTTAAAAAGTATAATTTGGTAACTGTTTTAAAAAAACTAGGCAATTTGAGCAGGGGTTTTGAAGGCATTTTTAAAAAAGAAATTAAATCAATAATTACTAGTCTTCCAAAACAGAAAGCACAAGTCCAGTTAGGTTAACTAGTGAATTTTACCAGACATTTAAGGAAAAAATCATACCAATTTCCTATAATCTCTTTCAGAACTTAGAATTAGAGTGAATAATTCTTAAAGCATTTTATGAGAACAGAATTACCCTTAATACCAAAGACAAAGCTATTATAAGAAAACTATAGACTAATAGCTCTCATGAAAATTGATGTAAAAAATCAACAAAAAATTAGGAAATTAATTCCATTATTGTATAAGAAATATTATATACCATGAGCAAGTGAGTTTTATTTCAACTATGCAAGGATAGTTCAACATTGGAAAATCAATTAATGTAATCCATCATATATCAACAGCTAAAAAAGAAAAATCACATGATCATATCAATAACTGCAGAAAATTATTTAACAAAATTGAACATCCAGTAATGATAAAAGACCATCAGAAAGCTATATACAGAGGGAATCTTCCTCAAATTGATAATCTCTTTTTTAAAAAACCTGGTGGTTAACTTTATATTAAAGCTTTTCCAGTAAGATCAGGAACAAGACAAGAAAGTCCCTCTTTGCAACATAATATTGATAAGAAAATAAAAGATATACGTATTGGGAAGGAAGAAATAAAATGAGCTTTCGGTTTGACAAAATCATTATGGTGGAATAAGAACTCCCCCTTTCGGACAGGAATCCATTAAAATCCTAGAGGAAAACACAGGCAATAACCTCTTTGATCTAGGCCACAGCAACTTCTTGCTAGACACACAACAAAGGCAAAAATGAACTATTGGGACTTCATCAAGATAAAAAGCTTCTGCACAGCAAAGGAAACTATCAACAAAACCAAAAGGCAACCTAGAGAATGGGAGAAGATATCTGCAAATGTCTTATCAGATAAAGGGCAACTATCCAAAAATCTATAAAGAATTTATCAAACTCACCACCCAAATAACAAATAATCCAATCAAAAAATGGGCAGAAGACATGAACCGACATTTCTCCAAAAAAGACATACAAATGGCCAACAGACACATGAGAAAATTCTCAACCTCAACTCAGCATCAGGGAAATATAAATCAAACCACAATGAGATACCACTTCACACCAGTCAGAGGGCTAAAATGAACAAGTCAAGGAACAACAGATATTGGTGAGGAGGATGTGGAGAAAGAGGAACCATCGTACACTGTTGGTGGGAATGCAAGCTGCTGCAGCCCCTTTGAAAAATAGTATGGAAGTTCCTCAAAAGTTTGAAGAATTTGAGAACTACCCTACAGTCCAGCAATTGTACTACTAGGTATTTATCCAAAGGATACAAACATAGTGATTCAAAGGGGAACATGCACCTCAATGTTTATAGCAGCAATGTCCACAATAGCCAAACTACAGAGAGAGGCCAGGTGTCCATCAACAGTTGAATGGATAAAGAAGATGTGGTGCATATATACAATGAAATATTATTTGGCCATCAAAAAGAATGAAATTTTGCCATTTGCAAGGACATGGATAGAACTAGAGGATATTATGCTAAGTGAAATAAGTCAATAGGAGAAGGACAATCATATGATCTCACTCATATGGAATTTAAGAAACAAAACAGGATCTTAAGGGAAGAAAGGAAAAATAAAACAAGATGAAATCAGAGAGGGAGACAAACCATAAGAGACTCTTAATCATAGGAAACAAACTTAGGGTCGCTAGAGGGTGGGAGCTGGGAAGATGGGGTAACTGGGTGATGGGTATTGAGGGGGGCATGTGATGTAATGAGCCCTGGGTAGTATATAAGACCAATGAACCACTAACTCTACCTCTGAAACCAATGATACATTATATGTTAATTGAATTTAAATAAAAATTTTAAAGTTAAGCAGTTAAAAAAAACCTCCCTCCTTTGGTTCCCCATTATAACAAGTAAATTTCAGCATCCATCCATGAATAATATCTCTATGAGAATTACGGAACCAAGACCTACACACCAAGGGACCTAGAAGGAGTCTTGCCCACTTATGCATCAGGTAATAGGCAAACAGACCTCACTATGGGCTGTGGAATCAGAAGGAGCCAGGGAAGAAGACTCAGTTCTTCTTATGCAGTTGGAGAAAACCTAGAGAGTGCTGATGTGGGCAGAAACCTAAGGAAAAGATAGCATTGCAGAAGTGTTCCCAGGAATAGTTTCTCAAAAATAGATTCCTGCATTCCTTTGACGCACCCCAATAAAATAAAATTAAATAATAAAATTAAATAAATAAAATTAAATAAATAAAAATTGTTCGGATGTACTGGAGAGGGTAAGAATAACTACCAGTGCCGTCCCTCCCCCAATGGCACATAGTACAGGACTGAACTAGCCAGCAGTGACCTCTCAACAGAGAAAAGGGAAAGTGGTGAGTAAGCCCTCAGCTAACCCACTGTGCAGGACACAGCTGGAGAAATCCATTTCTCTGCCACAACACCCAGAGTATTGAGGCAGGAATCTCTATAACTGAGGGGAAGGAGGAAATCAGCAAAGAGCAGATAAGAATATCAAAGGGCAAAGGGCATGCTATATGCTTTCATTACTCCAATAGGAAGCCTGCCTACAAATTGCTGGGAGATTCTCACTCAAAGATTCCCCCCTTACCTAATCCAGGGGCACCCACAACATCCCAAATGCTAACTCCACAACTCCCTCAGACTCTGCAGCCTCCTCCTGTGTGAATTCCTGAGTTTGGCAGCAATAAGCTCTGGTAGACAGCACGTACCCTCAGAAAATGAGGCCAGGATCCTTGGACAAGAAAGAAATCAGAAACTCAAGCTGTAGCACACCTCCAGAAAATAAGAGAGAGGTTTCCAGCAGCTGGCTTGGTGTGTTGTAAGAGAGAAGACATACCAGTTTAAGAATCCTGCCACAAGAGGGTGCAAGAAATGTGGAGCAAGTATATCTATATAGGGTTGTGGAAAGACCCAGATATAAGACCAGTGAATTATATCTCCCATCTGAAGACAACTAGTAAAGATTTAAGGAGGTGACTACTTCAAATGTGAAAACAGCAACATAAAACTCCAACGAACATGAAGAATCCTCTTAACATGCTATTACCAAAAAATAACAATAATAATCCAGCTATTGAACTCAAATCAGAGAATTTGTCAATTTAACTGAAAAAAAATTTCAATTTAGCTGTTTTGAGGAATTTAACAAAGAGAAATCATAAAAAAGAACTAAACAAATTCTGGAGATACAGAATGTAATAAATGACAAGAAAAATACAATAGAGAGCATCTGCAGCAGGAGAGAACAAACAGATCTAGAGATAGGAACTTTTAACTAACCCAGAGTAGAACAAAGAAAGAAGAATGAAAAAGAGTGAAGAAAACACACATGATCTAATGGGAAATCATCAAACATAGATATTAGAATAACTGGAATTCCAGAAGAAGGTGAGGAAAGGGGACAGAAAGTCTATTTAAAGAAATAATAGAAGTTCAGGAAAGATGGTGGAGTAGGAGGATCCTGAGCTCATCTCACCCCATAGACACATGGAGATAACAGCAATACATATGGAACTAATTCTGAAAATGATCTGAAGACTGGCAGAACAGATGTCCCACCACAGAGAGGAGACTACATTGAAAAGTGTAGGAGGGGAGAGATGCAGTTGGGAACTAAATCCCCAGTGAGACTAACTACAAACAAGAGGAACACCCCAAGTACAAATAAGTGAGAGGATCACTTCTAGGCACCCCAGGCATCCCAGGCACCAGGGATCTGCACTGAGATGAGTCCCCATAATATCTAGCTTTGAAAACTGGTGGAACTGAAATTTAGGAGCTTTTAAAATCAGCAGGGTTTAACTAGGGAGAGTTAGAGGACAATAGGAAACTGAGTCCCCACCCTTGAAGAGTCAGCATAATAAATAACTCCACCTATGACACAGCACAGAAGAAATAGTTTGAAAAGTGCCTGGGGTATACATGAAGAAGGTTTATTTATTAATATCAAAGCATGCACTGGAGTGGGAGAGGATCTTTAGTAGATATCTCCAGGAACAAAACTGCTGGTGGACACCATTTCTCTCCGCCCCCTGCCATCTCCCAGCTTACATAGCTGACGCCTGCTGGAGCCAGTGCTTTCTCCATCTATCTTGCTAGCACTGCATGCCCTGTCTCCACATCCCCCATCACACCTGCCCCATCTGACCTGCATATTATGGCAGATATCCCTCCAAAGCAGCTCCTGCCCTGCCATACCCACAAGCAGCCCCAGCAGGAATGAGTGACTCCAGAGTGACTTCTGCCCTGGAGAGAGGGGTAGATAACCACACACACCACCACACCCATGATCTCTCCAGCCAGGCCTCTTAGATGGCTGCACTGGGAGCAAGATCGGCCATTTGGCAGGCTTGCAACTGTGGCAAAGTAGCTAACTGCAGTTGTCTAGTCAGCCAGCCAGTCCCACCCACCAACAAAAGCCTCTCAGTTGATGATGTAGGGAGCAAACCTCGCCAGTCAGTGCACCCACAGTTGTAGCTCAGAGACTGATTTTAGCATCTAAGTCTGACTGCCAACCCTGCCCACCAGTGAACCTGTGGTGGCCTCAGATCTCTTAATGGGGGGGACAAAACCCTGCTCAGTGAGCCAACAGTAGGCAAAGCAGGTCATTGTAGTTGGCTGGGCTAAGGCAAACATGACTGTCACAACAGCATGGTACACATAGCCCACAAAGAAGATACACTTAGAGTACCACTCTGGTGGAGAATTTTGATAGTGGGAGAGGCTTTGTGTATTGGGGTTAGGAAGTATATAGGAAGCCTCTATACTTTCTTCTTAATTTTGCTATGAACTTAAAACTATTTAAAAAAAAAAAGTCTGTTAAAAAAGGAGGACAAAACCAATAGTTTTCCCTTACTGCATATATTTGCAGACACACAAATTATGGCATAATTATCTTCTCTTATTGAACAGATGAATGTATTCATTGGAATATTTAATGCCTCTGATAAGTAGCTGGCATTAGAATAATTCTGTTAAGGTCATCAACAATTTAATTCCATACAATGTTCTCATACTACCTTTGGTTACAAATTTAGTAACCTAATTTAACTCCACATTGAAGTGAGATACAACAGGGACTTTCAAATAAAAGAAACATAATAAATTTTGAGTAAATTAAACGATGCTAAAAAGAGTCCAAGATAGATGTGATTTGAGGAAACATTAATTTTGTGCTTACTTACTCCGTGTTCTCCGCACCCCTCTGAACAAAACCTTAATTGAGCTCTAAGCATCCTTGCTTCTAGACATTCACGATTTACACATATCTAAAAACAAAAAGAAAAGAAAAAATACAAAAAAACTTTTTACATGTTACAGGAGTCCAGCTGTCTTAACATTACAATCAGTAATTTTATACCATAAGACCATAACCCTTCAATGCAATACATTTCCATCTAAGTACTGCTTTTGCTGTAACCTGCAAATTTTTATGTTGTATTTTCATTTTCATTTAGTTCAAAATATTTTTCAGTTTCTCTTAAGATGTGTTATTTAAAAATGTTTGTTTAATCTCCAAGTATTTGGGGCTTTTTCAGGTAAGTCTAATATAAAGTATGAACTGGGAGACAATGATGTGTCAATGTAGGTTTATCAATTATGACAAAGTCCCACTCTGGTGGGGGATTGTTGGTAATACAGGAGATTGTGCTTGTGTGGGAACAAGAGAGTATCTCTGTACCTTCCTCTCAGTTTTGCTGTAAACCTAAAATTATTCTAAAAATTAGTCTTAAAAAATAATTCAATGTAGGGAAATGGGAGAAACAAATAAAACAAGATCAATAAGAAAAATCATATCCATATAACCACTTTTTATTATGATACCCTGAAATCTAATAAAACTATTCCTAAGAGCACAGTATATCTTTTTATTTGAATTTTTTGTTGTTGTTGCATATATCAAAAGTTTGTATTGAGGGACACCTGGGTGGCTCAGTGGTTGAGCATCTGCCTTTGGCTCAGGGCGTGATTCCGGGATCCAGGATGGAGTCCCACATCCGGCTCCTTGCATGGAGTCTGCTTCTCCCTCTGCCTGTGTCTCTAACTCTCTCTCTCTCCCCCTCCCTCTCTCTCTCTGTCTCTCATAAATAAATAAATAAAATCTTTTAAAAAAACTTGCAAAAGTTTGTACTGAAAAAAATCAATTCAATATACTAAGGACATATACATATTTTTTATTGAAATTTGATTTGCCAACATATAGTATAACACTCATTGCTCATCTCATCAAGTGCCCTCCTCAGTGCCTATCACCTGGTGACCCCATTCCCCTGCCCACCTCCCCTTCCACTACCCTTTGTTCATTTCCCAGAGTTAGGAGTCTCTCATGTTTTGTCACCCTCTATATATTTCCCACTCATAATCAGGACATATATTAAGTTTTAATCAAATTTGAGCTATTATTAGAGTGATCTAATAAAGGTAATAGGAATTATTAAAATATGCTATACATATCTAACATTCTATTATGTAATATGTGACTATATCCAGCTCTAGTCCCCTTATGTTTAAACTGTAATAATCAGAGGATTAAGGATATATTCTCAACTCCAATATTTACAGTAATATCAATTTCTCTAAGTTGTAGTTTTCTTACATGAGTACAATCATCCTTTTTCTAAAGAATTTGAGATTTGGGGGGATCTCTGGGTGGCTCAGTGGTTTAGCACCTGTATTCGGCCTAGGGCATGATCCCGGAGTCCAGGGTCCCACATCAGGCTCTCTGCATGGAGCCTGCTTCTCCCTCTGCCTGTGTCTCTGCCTCTCTCTCTCTGTGTGTCTCTCATGAATAAGTAAATGAAATCTAAAAAAAAATAATAAAATAAAGAATTTGATAATTGTTTTGAGATATTTGAAAATTATCTCCTTTTAAACATTACAGCATATCACAACTCTCTTCAAAAAAATGACCTCAAAAACCCTTTCTAAATCCAAACTAACCCTTTTAAATCTTTACTGTATGTGTTGAGTTTTCTCACTAGTTCATGGCCATAATGGTGTGTCTAACAACTCCCTTTCAAATGTAGTATTTTTTTTTAGATGTTCTTTTTTTTTATTGGAGTTCAATTTGCCAACATATTGCATAACACCAGTGCTCATCCCATCAAGTATCCTCCTCAGTGCCCGTCACCCCCCACCCACCTCCCTTTCCACCACCCCTTATTCATTTCTCAGAATTAGAGGAGTCTCTCATGTTCTGTCTCCCTCTCTGATATTTCACTCACATTTTCTCCTTTCCCCTTTATTCCCTTTAACTATGTTTTATATTCCCCAAATGAATGAGACCATAGAATGTTTGTCCTTCTCTGATTGACTTATTTCACTCAGCATAATACCCTCCAGTTCCATCCACGTTGAAGCAAATGGTGGGTATTTGTCGTTTCTAATGGCTGAATAATATTCCATTGTATACATAGACCACATATTCTTTATCCATTCATCTTTCGATGGACACCCAGGCTCCTTCCACGGTTTGGCTATTGTGGACGTTGCTGCTAGAAACATCGGGGTGCAGGTGTCCCGGCGTTTCATTGCATCTGTATCTTTGGGGTAAATCCCCAGCAGTGTGCAATTGCTGGGTCGTAGGGCAGATCTATTTTTAACTCTTTGAGGAACCGCCACAGTTTTCCAGAGTGGCTGCACCAGTTCACATTCTCACCAAAAGTGCAAGAGGGTTCCCCTTTCTCCACATCCTCTCCAACATTTGTTGTTTCCTGCCTTGTTAATTTTCCCCATTCTCACTGGTGTGAGGTGGTATCTCATTGTGGTTTTCATTTGTATTTCCCTGATGGCTAGTGATGCGGAACATTTTATCATGTGCTTGTTGGCCATGTCTATGTCTTCCTCTTGAGATTTCTGTTCATGCCTTTTGCCTATTTCATGATTGGATTGTTTGTTTCTTTGCTGTTGAGTTTAATAAGTTCTTTATAGATCTTGGATACTAGCCCTTTATCTGATAGGTCATTTGCAAATATCTTCTCCCATTCTGTAGGTTGTCTTTTAGTTTTGTTGACTGTTTCTTTTGCTGTGCAAAAGCTTCTTATCTTGATGAAGTCCCAATAATTCATTTTTGCTTTTGTTTCTCTTGCCTTCATGGATGTATCTTGCAAGAAGTTACTGTGGCCCAGTTCAAAAAGGGTGTTGCCTGTGTTCTCCTCTAGGATTTTGATGGAATCTTGTCTCACATTTAGATTTTTCATCTATTTTAAGTTTATCTTTGTGTATGGTGAGAGAGAGTGGTCTAGTTCCATTCTTCTGCATGTGGATGTCCAATTTTCCCAGCACCATTTATTTAAGAGACTGTCTTTTTTCCAGTGGATAGTCGTTCCTGCTTTGTCGAATATTAGTTGACCATAAAGTTGAGGGTCCACTTCTGGATTCTCTATTCTGTTCCATTGATCTGTGTGTCTGTTTTTGTGCCAGTACCACACTGTCTTGATGACCACAGCTTTGTAGTACAACCTGAAATCTGGCACTGAGATGCCCCCAGCTCTGGTGTTCTTTTTTAATATTCCCCTGGCTATTCAAGCAAGGTCTTTTCTGATTCCAAACAAATCTTAAGATGATTTGTTCTAACTCTCTGAAGAAAGTCCATGGTATTTTTTTTTTAGTTTTTATTTATTTATTTGTGAGAGATACACAGAGAGAGAGAGAGAGAGAGACAGAGACAGAGATAAACGCAGAGGGAGAAGCAGGCTCCATGCAGGGAGCCCGACGTGGGACATGATCCCAGAACTCAGGGATCATGCCCTGAGCCAAAGGCAGATGCTAAACCACTGAGCCACCCAAGAATCCCAAGTCCATGTTATTATGATAGGGATTGCATTAAACATGTAAATTGCCCTGGGTAACATTGACATTTTCATAATATTAATTCTTCCAAACCATGAGCATAGAATATTTTTCCATCTCTTTGTGTCTTCCTCAATATCTTTCAGAAGCGTTCTGTAGTTTTTATGGTATAGATCCTTTACCTCTTTGCTTAGGTTTATTCCTAGGTATCTTATGCTTTTGGGTGCAATTGTAAATGGGATTGACTCCTTAATTTCTCTTTATTCAGTCTCATTGTTAGTGTATAGAAATGCCACTGAATTCTGGGCATTGATTTTGTCTCCTGCTACACTGCCAAATTGCTATATGAGTCCTAGCAGTCTTGGGGTGGAGTCTTTTGGGTTTTCTACGTACAGTATCATGTGATCTGTGAAGAGGGAGACTTTGACTTCTACTTTGCCAATTTGGATGCCTTTTATTTCTTTTTGTTGCCTGATTGCTGAGGCTACGACTTCTAGTACTATGTTGAATAGCAGTGGTGAGAGTGGACATCCCTGTCGAGTTCCTGATCTTAGAGGAAAGGCTCCCAGTGCTTCCCCATTGAGAATGATATTTGCTGTGGGCTTTTCGTAGATGGCTTTTAAGATGCTGAGGAATGTTCCCTCTATCCCTACACTCTGAAGAGTTTTGATCAGGAATGGATACTGTAATTTGTCAAATGTTTTCTCTGCATCTATTGAGATGATCATATGGTTTCTTGTTTTTTCTCTTGCTGATATGATCAATCACATTGATTGCTTTACGAGTGTTGAACCAGCCTTGCATCCTGGGGATAAATCCCACTTGGTCAGGGTGAATAATCTTCTTAATGTATTGTTGGATCCTATTGGCTAGTATCTTTTTTTTTTATTTTTATTTTTTTAATTTTTTTATGATGGTCACACACAGAGAGAGAGAGAGAGAGAGAGAGAGAGAGAGAGAGACACAGGCAGAGGGAGAAGCAGGCTCCATGCACCGGGAGCCCTATGTGGGATTCGATCCAGGGTCTCCAGGATCGCGGCCCGGGCCAAAGGCAGGCGCCAAACTGCTGCGCCACCCAGGGATCCCAATTGGCTAGTATCTTGTTGAGAATTTTTGCATCCATGTTCATCAGGGATATTGGTCTATAATTCTCCTTTTTGGTGGGGTCTTTGGTTTTGGAAAAGGTGATGTGGACCTCATAGAATGAGTTTGGAAGTATTACATCTCTTTCTATCTTTCAGAACAGCTTTAGTAGAATAGGTATGGTTTCTTCTTTAAACGTTTGATAGAATTCCCCTGGGAAGCCATCTGGCCCTGGACTTTTGTGTCTTGGGAGGTTTTTGATGACTGCTTCAATTTCCTCCCTGGTTATTAGCCTGTTCAGGTTTTCTATTTCTTTCTGTTCAGTTTTGGTAGTTTGTGGCTTTCCAGGAATGTGTCCATTTCTTCTTGATTGCCTAATTTATTGGCGTAAAGCTGCTCGTAACAAGTTTTTAAGATCATTTGTATTTCCTTGGTATTTCTGGTGATCTCTCCTTTCTCGTTCATGATTTTATTAATTTGAGTCTTTTCTCTCTTTTTTTAATAAGGCTGGCTAATGGTTAATCTATCTTATTAATTCTTTCAAAGAACAAACTCCTGGTTTTGTTGATCTGTTCTACAGTTCTTCTGGTCTCTATTTCATTGAGTTCTGCTCGAATCTTTATTAACTCTCTACTTCTGCTGAGTGTAGGATCTATTTGCTGTTTTTTTTCTCCGGGTCCTTTAGCTGCAAGGTTAGCTTTTGTTTTTAGTTCTTTCCAGTTTTTGGATGGATGCTTGTATTGTGATATATTTCCCCCTCAGGACTGCTTTCGCTGTGTTCCAAAGATTTTGAATGGTTGTATCTTCATTCTCATTAGTTTCCATGAATCTTTTTAATTCTTCTCTAATTTCCTGGTTGACCCTTTCATCTTTTAGCAGGATGGTCCTTAACCTCCACGTATTTGAAATCCTTCCAAACTTCTTGTGATTTCGTCCTAATTTCAAAGCATTATGGTCTGAAAATATGCAGGGGACAATCCCAATCTTTTGGTATTGGTTAAGACCTGATCTGTGACCCAGTATGTGGTCTATTCTGGAGAAAGGTCCATGTGCACTTGAGAAGAATGTGTATTCAGTTGTGTTTGGATGTAAAGTTCTGTAAATATCTGTGAAATCCATCTGGTCCAGTGTATCATTTAAAGTTCTTGTTTCTTTGGAGATGTTGTGCTTAGAGACCTATTGATTGTAGAAAGCGCTACAATGAAGTCACCAAGTGTATTATTATCTAAGTATGTCTTAACTTTGGTTATTAATTGATATACTTGGCAGCTCCCACATTCGGGGCATATATATTGATGATTGTTAGGTCCTCTTGTTGGATAGATCCTTTAAGTATGATATAGTGTCCCTCTTCATCTCTTACTACAATCGTTGGGATAAACTTTAATTTATCTGATAAAAGGATGGCTACCCCTGCTTTCTTTTGAGGACCATTTCAATGGTAAATGGTTCTCCAACCTTTTAATTTCAGGTTGTAGGTGTCCTTCTGTCTAAAATGAGCCTCTTGTAGACAGCAAAGAGATGAGTCTTGCTTTTTATCCAATCTGAAACCCTGCGCCTTTTGATGGGATCATTAAGCCCATTCACGTTCAGAGCTACTATTGAAAGATATGAATTTAGTGTCATCATGATATCTATCAGTCCCTGTTTTTGTGGATTGTTCCCTTGGACTTCCTCTTTCTATTACAGAATCCCCCTTAGTATTTCTTGCAGAGCTGGCTTGGTAGTCACGTAGTCTTTCAGTTTCTGCCTATCTTGGAAGCTCTTTCTCCTTCTATTCTGAATGACAGCCTTGCTGGATAAAGGATTCTTGGCTGCAGGTTCTTCTCATTTAGGACCCTGATTATATCCTGCCAGCCTTTTCTGGCCTGCCAGGTCTCTGTATAGAGGTCTGCTGTTAATATAATATTTCTCCACATAAAAGTTAGAGATTTCTTGTCTCTTTCTGCTTTAAGGATCTTCTCTCTATCTTTGGACTTCGCAAGCTTCACTATTGAATGTCGAGGCATTGAGCGGTTTTTATTGATATTAGGTGGGGATCTCTATTTCCTGGATCTGAATGCCTGTTTCCCTTCCCAGGTTAGGAAAGTTCTCAGCTATGATTTGTTCAAATACATATTCTGGACCTCTGTCCCTTTCAGCACCCTCAGGAACCCCAATTAAACGCAGATTTTTCCTTTGAAGGCTGTCATTTATTTCCCTTAACCTATCCTCATGATCTTTTGTTTTTCTCTTTTTTCCTCAGTTTCCCTCCTTGCCATCAACTTGTCTTCTATGTCACTCACTCGTTCTTCTACCTTGTTAACCATCAACATTAGGACCTCTAGTTTGTATTGCATCTCATCTCTGATTTTTAATTTCTGCCTGATTAGTTCTAAATTCTGCAGTCATTAAGTCTCTTGAATCCTTTATGCTTTTTTCAAGAGCCCCCAGTAGCCTTATAATTGTGCTTCTGAATTGGCTTTCTGACACTGAATTGTAATCCAAACTTTGTAACTTGTGGGAGAGAGGACTGTTTCTGATTCTTTCTTTTGAGGTGAGTTTTTCCTTCTAGTCATTTTGCTCAGTGCAGAGTGGCCAAAAACAAGTTGTACTGGAATAAGGAGAAAAAGAGAGAAGAGAAAAAAGGAAAAAAAAAAAAAAAAGGAAGAAGAAAAGAAAAAAGGGGGCGGGGAAGCCAACAGAAAACAAAAAACAAGGGGGAGTATCCTCTGATTCTATATACTGTAAATCCCTCGACTTCCCCTGTAACTTTCCAGTGTTGCTTGGTGAATAATTTGTTTTTTCCCTGTCCCTCTAGCTGGTCTTCTGGGGGAGGGGCCTGCTGTGCTGACTCTCAGGTGTGAGCATCTGGGGGAGCTGCTCAGCCTCCTGCCTGGTGCAGGGCTCAGTGGGAGTTGTTTATCCTGTTTATCCTGTGAGGCCATGGTGAGGCCCAGTGGGGGTTGTTTATCCTGTGAGGCCCCATGAGGAACAACCACAGCGGCGGTGGCCAGCTCTCCAGCCCTGGAATTAGCTCCCGCAGTAACTACCGCAGCTCTCAGTCTGTAGGGGCCTGGATGCTCCGGGCGCGGGGCTGCTGATCTGCATAGCTCGGGGCCACCCACTGGCAGGAGCGGCCTTGCTTTCCTGTCTCCTCCTGGCCTCTTCCTGTCCCGGAGGGAGCGCTGGATCTTGGGCTGTGTTCCCCAGCGCCCTGGGCTCCAGGGCCTGCTCTGCTGCAATTGCGCTCCCGGAGCCCCGCCAGGTGCGCTCTCCAGGCCATTAGGGTGCTCCGCCCGTGGTGTGTGGCGCACTCTTCCCCAGGGCGCAGGTCCTCTGTTAGTGCCCCCAGGAGCCTGAAGGCATCCCCGCCCCTCCTGGGGTCCTGCTCCAACTCCCTGCGAGCGCCTTTCCTCCGGAAGATTGGTGAAGCTCCTGCTTCTCCTGGACAGGGCTTTCCTGTAGGCTCCTCGTGGGGCCCCTCCCCCTTGGACGCTTTTTTATTTCTTTATTTTTTTTTCCGTCTTCCTACCTTGATAGAAGCGCGAACTCTTCTCACTGTAGCATTCCAGCTGTTCTCTCTTTAAATCTCAGGCCGAATTCGTAGGTTTTCAGGATGACTTGAAAGTTATCTAGGTAATTTGGTGGGGACAGGTGACTTGGGGACCCTACTCTTCTGCCATCTTTCCCCCTCCTCAAATGTAGTATTTATTGTCTGCCTGCATCAGTTGAAACTGAAATGAAAAGTCCTGCTATACAAGGATGCTGACAAAAAAATTGCCAAGAATGTTTCATCATATGTGATTTATACTAAAAACTACTTCATAAAATGTGTTCTCATGAATTATCCCTGAGAATTTTCCATGTTATAAAAAGGATTCTATTCTGACTAAATTATCAACTGAATAATAACAAATCATCTGTTGACTATGTTTCATTTTGTAATTATTTTGGCTCCATGGCCTAAATATATCTATCTACTGAGCTCCTTCGTATATACATCCATCAAGGAAGCATTTATGACTCAGAGGCATGAAGAGTAAATCAATACTAAGAAGACTACATATTTTACCTATAGTAAACTTATTTAAACTTATAGTTTAAACCACCAGAAATGGCTATTAACATATACATTTCACATATTAAAAATCTGTTCAAAATGATTTATTGAATGAAAACATTGGAATATAGATGTATGCACATCTTAGTACTTAATGTGTACACCATATACTATATTATGGTTCCTCATAAGCAAAGATCTGGTCAGGAATTAAATGAGATTTTGAAGTAAATTCATTCATTGTATGTTTTCTCCAGATTTGAGTTAGCCTCAGAGATAATGAATTATAATAATCAATAATAATAGCCAATCTGTATTTAACTTTCACTATGTGACAGGCATCATATGAAGCACTTTACAGTTATTTTATTTAATCTTTGCAATAACCCCATAGAGTAAATGCTATTATTATCCTCACTTTATATACAGTTATAGTACCTCAGACTGGTTAGGTAACTTTTAAAATGTAAAAGAAAAAAAAATCAGTTTTGAAGACTTGATTCCAAGAAGGCTGATGTAAGTTATGCTCTTATATAATGGGCTACAAGGAGACATATATTACAAAGTGAGATTTCTTCTTTTCTCTAAGAAAGAAAGTGAATTTCCATGCTATGGAGTACTTAATATACTTCCAAGATCTCTCCTCTCTACACTACAGCCATGAAATACTTGGGAGTTTCCTTGGTCATAATACTGAAATTCTGAAGGATATCAAACATTCCTTTTGCCCTCTTAATATATGAAGACAAAATGAAGCTTATTCATTTTCTCCTTATTGAAAGATTTAAAGTTATACAGCACTAGAAATGAATTGAAATTTGAAACAAATGAAAATATTTATTAAAGAAATGAATAAAATTAGACAAAAATAGATTTTAAATCATTTACCCTGTCTTCATCACAAAAACTGCCACTGGGGACCTCCATTGGATCTCGTTTTGAGTGAGGTAATTTGTAGTCTATAGTTATACATAAACTATTTCGTACAAAGGCATAAATCACAGCACTATTTTCTTTGTAAAAAGGAACTCGAGTAGGATAAGTACAAATTAATCTTCCACATTGAAGATCCCTGCAAACATAATAAAATTATATGATTATTACACATTAGGCATTTATTAGGAATACTTCAGATTAGCTTTCCTTGACAAAAAAAAAAATGAATGACCTCCATTTATGTTAAATGTTACTAGAGAGAGTGTAATTTTAACACTAACATTTGAAGCAAATATTCTACAAGGTTATCTTTCAATGGTGCTAATGGTCTTTTATTCCCTGTGCAGATATATACTTATTGTCAAATAATCAATTCACTCAAGTATTTCATATCCTTCTGTAGAAATATAGAAAGATAAATAAGTTGTGACCCCTATCCTCAAGGACCTTACCGTTTAATATTAAATGTAATATAAACCCTATTGAAAGTGCTACAAATAAAATAATTCTTATGAAGATTTAAGATAAGGACACATTCTAACTTAGCAATTAGGGGAAATTTCATGGAGAAGATGCCTTCTGAGTCCAATTTTAATAGGCAGAGAGTAAGGTATTTCTAAACAAAAGTAATAGCATAACAAACCAAGGAAACAATACATGATGTGCTTACCAGTGTACAAATTCCTAAGTACAAGGGTCATGTATGCTTTGCTAACAAGGAGCTAGCCCAGTGTCAGGCACATAGTAGATTCTTAAGAGATGTTTATTAAATTAAATTTATGACCAAAATATCAAAGAGCTTGCTTTTCAGATGCAGGGGAAATTAAATTCATTTTATAAACACTGGGTAGTCTTCAGCTTGAGCAAGCAATGAAGTGAATGGGGATAGCATTTTTGTAAAGAAAAATGCAGGTTCAAAGAGGAAAGGTGTAATGACTATCATTACTTTCAATCTTGGACTGAATTTAGAAGCCTAATGATCACCCACATACAGAAAAAAAAAAAAAAAAACAGACAGAAATTTAAGCCTATGGCACAAGAAAGATGTCAGGGCTATAGAATTTAATTTAAGATTCATTCCCATTCATTCCCAAACACATGTGATCCTTGAAACCACTAGGATGAATGAGACATAGAGAGAAAATCTAAAAATAGAATCTTATGAAACAAAAAAAAAAGTATCTAACATTTGCATAGCATACCTCCATGAACAGAATATATACTGGCCTCTTTTTAGACCGCAGTTCCCAAACCTATCAGTTTGAGAATGTATTTCTTCATAGCAGGCAAATGGTGCATTTTTTGAACCTGTTAAAGTTAGAAATATATTTAGGTTAAAACTCCCTTCCTTTCTCATCTTAGTCCATTCCCTCATATGTTATATGCCTGCTTTGCCTTCTCTACTAGTATCTAATTCAAAAGTTTTCCTAGTGAAAAGTTTCTTGCTTATCACTTCAAGAAAAAAGAATTGAAGTGATAAGCAGTGCTCATGGTTATATCTCCTTTTATTTCATTTTGAGTCATTTCCATCACAAAAGATATCATGAGGGGTAAGGAGAGTTATAGAAGCATAAACCATGAGAGTGCTCTGTGAAACAAGGCAATACATAATACAAGAAAACTATACTTACTTTCCTAGATTATGAATAGGAACTCATAAAAAGCCAGGTCTATAACAAAATCTAATTGAAGAAACCTAAGTGTATCTTCAGGAAGTCTAAAATAAAGGGAGCAAAATTGTCAAATGATTAACTACTTTTTCCTTCATTACTATATTTAATATTCATCATTGTGTAAAAAATTACCAAAATCCTGGCAACTTAAAACAACACCCATTTATAATATCACACAAGTGAGTGTTCTTTTTGCTCAAGAGTTTCATAAGGCTAAATAAAATCATTAGCAGGGGCCGCAGTCTCATCAGAGGCTGAAGTCCCCTTCTAAGCTCATTGATTGTTGATAGAATTCAAGTTGTTTTGTAACCGTAGTTTCCTTTTCTTACTATCTGCCAGGGGTTGCTCTTGTCTCCTAGGTATTCTGTTCACATCCCAGTTATAGGCCCTCTCCCAACATGACAGTTTGTTTCTTCTGAGCCAGCAAGAGAATCTCTTTGACATCTCTCATCTTTTAAATGGCTCACAGCCCACTCAGAATGATCTCCCTTTGACTAACTTAAAGTTCACTAATTATGGATCTTAATTTCATATTCAAAATTCCTTCATCTTTACTACATACTATAATCACAGGAATGATATTCCATCACATATTCACTGGTTCTGTCCCAACTCAAAGGGAAGGATTATCCAAGGTTTGTACACTAGGAGAGTCTTAAATTTTCATGGAACCACAAAAGACCCCAAATAGCCAAAAACAATCTTGAAAAACAAAAGAAAAGCTAGAAGCATCACAAACTGTATGGTCCTAGCACAAAAATAAGATACAAAGATCAATGAAACAACAGAAAATTCAGAAATTAACCCATAACTATATGGTCAATTAACCTTCAACAAAGCAAGAAAGAACATCCATAGGGATAAGACAGCCTCTTCAACAAATGATGCTAGGAAAACTGGATAGCAACATGGAAAGAATTAAACTAGATCACTGTCTTACACCATACACAAAAATAATTTTGAAGTGGGTAAAAGACCTAAAGGTGAGACATGGAACCATGAAAATCCTAGAGAAGAACACAGGCAGTAACCTCTCTGACATCAGCAGTAGCAACTTCTTTCTAAATATGTCCCCTGAAGGAAGAGAAACAAAGGCAAAAATAAACCCCCCAAAAATTGGGGCTACATCAAAATAAAAAGCTGCTGCACAGTGAAGGAAACTATCAACAAAACTAAAAGACAACCTATGAAAATGGAAGAAGATACCTGCAAATGGCATATCTGATAAAGGGGTAGTATCCAAAATATATCAAACTCAACACCCAAAATAATGGGCAGAACACATGAACAGACATTTTTCCAAAGAAAACATACAAATGGCCAACAGACACATGAAACAATGCTCAACATCACTCATCAGCAGCAAAATACATATCAAAACTACAATGGGATATCATCTCTCACCTGTCAGAATGGCTCAAATTAACACAGTAAATAACAAATGTTGGCAAGGATGTGGAAAAAGGAGAACTGTCTTGTACTGTTGGTGGGAATGTAAACTGCTACAGCCATTCTGGAAAACAGTATAGAGGTTCCTCAAAATGTTAAAAATAGAACCCTAAAATTCATCAATTACACTACTAGGTATTTACCCAAAAGATACAAAAACACTAATTCAAAGGTACACATGCACCCTGATGTTTATAGCAGCATTTCTATAATAGCCAAATTATGGAAAGAGCTCAAATGTCCACTAATGAATGGATAAAGAAGATGTGATATACGTATACAATGGAGTATTACTTAGTCATAAAAAGAATGAGATCTTGCCATTTGCAATGATGTGGATTTAGCTAGAGAATATTATGCTAAGTGAAGTCAGTGTAAGAGAAATACTATATGATTTTACTCAAACATGGAATTTAAGAAAAAAAAACAAATGAACAAAGAGGGGAAAAAAAGAGAGGTAAACCAAGAAACAGACTCCTAACTATGAAGAACAAACTGATGGTCACCAGAGGGCAGGTGGGTTTATAATGGGTTACATAGGCGGTAGGGATTAAGGAGTGCACTTGTGATGAGCACCAGGTGTTTTATGGAAGTGTTGAATCACTATATTCTACACCTGAAGCTAACATTACACTCTACATTAACCAAATGGAATTTAAATAAAAAATAAAAGAATTCTGCCTAGCACAGTTACTTTCTCTAAAATGAAACTTGCTAAACCTAGCTGCTTCATCCATAAAAGTAAACAACATCTACCTCAATGGATTGTTAGAATTAGTTAAGATGATGTCTATTTAGCCATTGTGAATTCCCATCTAATTCTTCTCCATTTTCTTTTATGATCAGGAGAATTTCTCATTTACCTGCTCCTTTCATTAGTTACATTTTCCCGTATATTATTTTTCTTTCTTTACCATCTCCTAATTCTCTTTTCACCATTTTTAAACATTAGTCCATCAAAGGCAATTGTATAGATACCATTAGGAAAAGTGATGTTATTTCTAAGTATTCACAATGTTTAATCAGTTAACTTGTAAATATTAGATACCAGGTTAGGAATGCCAATTCAGAGCTTGTTGAACACCAAGATATTATTCAAGAAAAGTCAGAAATTGGATAATTCAGTCCAATTTAGAGAGATAATATAAAAACTGTATTTAATCACAGACTACAGACAGTCCCCAACTAAAAATAGTTCAACCTAACAATTTTTCAAATTTATGATGGTGCAAAAGCAATATACATTCAGTAGAAATTGTACCTCAGAATTTGAATTTTAATCTTTTCCTGGGCTAAGTGGTATGATACTCGTGATGCTGGGTAGCAGTGGTAAGCCACAGTTCCTAGTCAGCCACAGGATCATAAATGTAAACAACAAATTCACTTACAACCATTCTGTACCCATATAATCATTCTATTTTTATAGTACTCAAAAAATTACTTGAGATATTCAACACTTTATTACAAAATTGGCTTTGTGGTTAGATGATTCTGCCCTACTATGGGCTAATATAAGTGTTCTTTCTGAGCACCTTTAAGGGAGGGTAGGCTAAGCTATGATGTTCAACAGGTTACGTGTACTGTTTTTTCAAAGATCTATTTATTCATGAGAGACAGAGAGAGGCAGAGATATAGGCAGAGGGAGATGTAGGCTTCCTGTGGGGAGCCCGATGCAGGACTCGATCCGGGACTCTGGGATCATGCCCTGAGCAGATGCTCAACCACTGGACCACCCAAGGGCCCTGGTTAAGTGTATTAAATGCATGGTTTATTAAAATGTAACTCCACTGTAAGTTGAAAAAGATCCATAGTCAGATGAATTCTGTTGAAAGTGATGTTCTTCATCTAGCCTATTTTTCATTAGTCTATCTATTGCATCTAAAGGTACCAGTGAAATTTATTATTAATTTCTCTCTTGAATACCCTCTTTTATTAGTGTTAGGGGCTTTCTCTCAGATCAGTCTGAGTCTTCCAGGGTGAGATGGAAACACTAAAAGGGCAACACCTTGCAAACGTGAAGTCACATGTCAAAATGTTCCCTTATATCTAGTATACTGACCAAATCTACTATGAAAATATTTCCTTCTATAGACTAAATAGTGTATTTAGATTCCCTGTATCCTATTATCAATGCCATGAGGTACAAATAAATAGTGAATGCACTGGAATAGATATTTATGCATGGCTGGTACTAGGACAGTAAATGTGAGTGTTGGGAAATTATTGCAAATAATTTAGGCAATCCTCATAAATAGCATTGAGCATTAGGAAGTTTGAGGCTATACTCCTTGACAACTATTAGAGACTACTAGCTTATGTTTCCAGTTAGATGGCTATCCCACCTCAACTAGAATAAACAGAGACACTGAAATGTTAGCTAAAATTTTAACTTTCATAACCTGACATCTGACTCAACTTCATCTTTACATTTACAACATATCCTAAAACCAAATTCTGATTTACCTCTATACTTTATTTCAGTTTCTAGGACCAGTAGTCAACCAGATACTCAGGCCAAAGCAGGAATCATACTTGATTTATTTTTCCCCCTTACTACCTGCCTCTACCACCCAATCCAAGTCTTATTGACACTATTTCCTAAATACAGCCGGAGTATGACTACAACAGGCTACAACTCTAACCTGATATAACATCAATTTCTCTTCTAATAGTCTACAAAAAGCTTTCTAATTGATTCCCTGCTTCCATTCTCCACTTCCTATAGTGGAGAGTGGAAGCATTCTGCATTCCATAAATCAGAATGATTTTTTTAAGAAAATAAAAACCATTTATCAGTCTCTGTTTAAATATTATACCAAGGATAAAATCCAATTTTCTTTCCATAATCTTTACTCAGCCTGGTACACTACAATCCAGCGACAGAATCTTTATTTTTATATTTATTACCTGAACCCTTCACTGGACTATAACCTCCATAACAATAGGAATCTTTTTTTGTCTTGTCCATCACTGTGTTTCCTGTGCTAAAAGAGAAATGTCATACCCTATTAAGGTGTTAGATAAATATTTATTGAATGAAAGAAAAAATCAGCACCTTTGGTAACTATATTCCATAATCTTTCTTCCTTATGGAATTTGACGTCCAAAACCAAGACCCCCAACTTGAATTATACCTATTCTATTTGAGGCAATAGAGATTTTTAAAGATTAATATTTGAAAAAACTGCCTAATGATCTCTTCTTAATTATGTTTCCAATGTCACCTCACTAATTTCATTATACTTTCTGTTTTGTGGTTCCCTAAATATATTTACTGGAAGAGATAATACCAATCCTACATGTGCCAGCGAATTTGCAGATAGAATCATTTTAAATTTTCCACAAATGAATGATGAGAGGGTAGATATATCTTCCTCATGGCTTCTAAAACACTCTTCAAAGATATTTAAGATAAATAAGCATAAACTTAATTATTGAATCTGAAGCCCCCTGACCTATAATTCTTTTCCACCTCCAATAAGCTATATATTACTACTGTACACCAGCTGAAATATAAATAACATTTCTATTAAGTTCAGAAAATAAGTAAAATATTATGAGACTAAGAACAGAATATAATTTATTACACTGGCATTGAAGGAATAAATAATAGGTGGTTTATCTTTCTTTCTCTTGTTTTCATTTATGTTTACACTCCAGCTTCATTTTTCTGTTTTACTGAGGCTCACCTTTCTCCACATGGTCAAAAGCATACCTGACAAAAACTCTAGAGCTTAAGAGGGAAAATTCTCTTGGTTCAACTGTCCAGAAATTCCAGAAAAGACATTCAGAACTTCCCTATCTCTCTTAATATGAATCAGATGCTCACCTTAACAGGGACCAACTGTATCAAGGTTGGAGAGTACTGCCATTGGACCAGGTCTGGTTAGGTATCCACTACTGTACAACCAAATATGAATAAAGGTATAATGCCATATTTTACTATAGGATATTTCCCACAGTAACCATGTGGATATTAGACAGTTTCTAGAAATTGGTACTAAGAAAATCCTGAGATCTCTACAGAAAAAGATGAATCTATGAAATCTTGCTTCTTATAATCAATAAAATAGTTCATGATACTTTGATCCATACTGATCTCTACCTTCTCTACATAAACTTTGGCACTCCAGACAACATGACTAGTAGCAAGAGTATCCTGCCACCATAACTTCTAAGACTAACGCTGAGCACAGAAACTGGCAATTGTCTCCCAATATTCATTCCTTTTTTTTCCCATTTAGTAATAGGAGTTTATTATTAGCAGGGCCACAAACACCAAGATAAAGAAAAAATTTTTCAGACTCTCTTGCAACCAGATGTGGTTATGTAACTAGGTTCTGGCCATTGGAAAAACAGCAGACATTATATATCAAAAAATCAAGTTAATGGCAGTAAGTAGAAGGTAGTTTCATTTCATCTTTCCTCGATTCTATGGGCTGATAGAAAGATTTTGTACTGGGAAACTATCTTCTACCAGAGACACAAGGGATGGCTGAACAAGAAGAAAAACCACAGATTCTTGGTAAATGTCATATAGCCAAGCTGCTGAGATGTTTTTGACAACATGCTACCTCTGGAATATTATATGAGGAAGAAAAAGCCCCCAGAACCACAGTTGTGCAATAACAGTTTATTCTTTGACCAGTAGAGGGGATTGCTAATGCAGTAAACCAAAACACTTTCGGAATGGGTGTCACATACAAAATATACTACACCAGATGCCACCGTTTACTAGTAACAGGAAGATCAGATTGATCCATACAGAGCTCCAAACTAAGCCACTGTTTAGAGGATCATTGGGAGCTCAGGTAGCCAGCCAACCTATTTAAATACATGTTAGGAATTGAGGAGTTTGGAATACTGAGTTAAGCGAGATCAGCTATTAACATAAACAGTCTTATAGGTACTTTATAAGCAATCCATTACCATTAATGAGATCACACACACTAAGATCGACTGAATGACCATTTTGAATACTTGTTGCCATCATAATTCCTGAAACTTTCTATTGATCTTATTCTCACCTTTATAGATTCTACCATAGCACCATTTCTTTGTTTCTAACTTCATTTTACCTCAGATATGCATAAGTACTATCACAAGTACTATCAATAGCCACAGTTCTTGTATCTGTCATTTCAACAAGTGTACCAAATTATTACAAAGAAGAATGCCAAATTATTGTTGTTGAAGGGGGAAACAGTGAGAGACATGTTATCAAATACTTGATGAAAAAATAATATTCTCAGAAAATAGAAGGGAATGGGGCACCTGGGTGGCTCAATGGCTTAAGCATTTTCTAGGGGCCAAAGACAAAGGAGCACCATCTATGCTGTATCTGAAAATGTATGACAGACTTTGAGTCTGGGAGTTTGGGTCCAAATATTAATTAAATGAATTGACTTCTTATGGATACTAATGTTCAGAAAATAATCTATGGTAAGGAATTTCTGAAGCCTTCATTTCTCTTTTTAAGATTATCCTATACATTTTCTCAAGAAATGAACTAGGAAGATCATCTACATTTACTAAGGACACACATTTACTTCTCTTCCATTTAAAAAATTCTACTGAGGAAGAATAAGATCAGCCAGATTGCACAGTAGGAGATGCTAACTTTCATCCCCTCACCAAGAAATAAGGAGGCAGCCATATACAAATGAAAATATCCCTGTAAGACCTCAAGAATATCATTTAAGAACTTATAGCTATGCAGCGAAGAAGAAAAAAAAAAGAGAATTGATCAGAATTCAAATTCAGAATTGATCAAATTCAATTGATCAGATCAAAAAAGAGTTGATCAGAAAAATCAACTTAATGGGGACACCTAGAGACAACTAGAACAAAGGTGGGTGGGAGCTTTAGTAACTCTCTGGCTAGATCTGCTCCATCTTCTTGATCCCTTTTGTGGCAGAATTCTTAAGCTTATAGGACTTCTCTTAATCCTGTAATGTACCAGGCTGAGTGCAGACAGACTTCCTTTTGCCTTCCCATGTGTAGCACTAAAACCCTCCAAATGCATCCAAACTCATATATTTTTTTGCTCCAAAGATGTGAACTTCTCTTCTGGAAAACTGGACTTCCACAAAGGCTCTCTCATCAGTGGGTGTCTAATATAGTATTTTCCAAGCCACTGCAGAGTCCATAGCAGAGTCCACAGCTGGGCTTTATATGCCTATTATCCAATGCACAGGTGAGTGGGACTCCTTCCAAGTCTCTTGGCATATGGTGCTGGATCACATAGCTTCCACAAAGCCTCTCTCACAAAGGTCTATGGATGAATGCCAAATTATTGTTGTTGAGGGGGGAAACAGCGAGGGACGTGTTATCAAATATTTAATGAAGAAATAATATTCTCAGAAAATAGAAGGGAATCGGGCACCTGGGTGTCTCAATGGCTTAAGCATCAACTGTTGGTTTTGGCTCAGGTCATGAACTCTGGGTCCTGCAATGGAGCCCCACATCAGGCTCCGTGCTCAGCACGGAGTCCACTTGTCCCTCCCCCTCCCCTGCTGCTCCTCCCCTCACTCACACATTCTCTCTCTCTCAAATACATAAATAAAATCTTTAAGGAAAAAACAAAAATAGAAGAGAACATTTTATACTCATCTTAAGTATAACATAATTCTCACACTAAAATCTGACAAAAACATTTACAAAAAAGATTATAACTAATATACCTCAACAGGCAAAAGTCTTTAGTAAAATATTAATGAATCAGATCCAGAATACAAAAAATAATAAATAATAAATAGGTTTTATTCCAGAAATGGTATTTTTACCACCTGTAAAATCAATAAATATAATCTGCCATATTAGATTATTAGAAAATATAGTCATCTCAAAAAATATGAAAAAAGTATTTGAAAAAATTGAACATTTATGGAACAACTAGAAATAGAAGGGAATTACCTCAACCTTATAAAGGACATTCAGGAAAAACTTATGGCTAACATCATATAAGTAACAGTATACTTATTAAGCAAGTATAATATTGAATGCTTTCCATCTAAAATCACAAAAAAACATGGATTTTTTATTATTCCTTACTTTTATTCAACATTGACACTATACAGTGGAATGAGGAAAGAAAAAGAAGTATATGGCATACATGCTGAAAAATTTTTTAAAAAGACATTATTTTCAGAAGATGTGTGTGTGTGTGTGTGTGCGCGCATGTGCATAAAATCCAAGGAAGTCAACAGAAACCACCAGAAGAACTAGTAATCTAGATACTGCAGACCATTAACAAATTCCAATGATCTCCGTGAAAGGTAACTTTTTAGACAGAAAATATACAATCATTATGCTTCTAGCAGTAAGTTTCATATCTTCTTGGTTCATCATTGTCAGCATTTGTACAGAGAATAACTGAAATCCCTGAACATTTGTTTAGTTACCAGGCACATATACACAATGTGCTGCTAAATTTTTCTTATGATGACTCATTCTGAGCAAGTACTCTGAATTCTTATTATGTAACATTTTTCTTGTCTAACAATTCTATACCTTTATCAGTACAGTTCTATGTTCTCTGGTGACCAGTTAGAATAAGACTTCTCTGTATCTAGTAGGCATCATTTTATTTCACTACTCAAATCACAGATAAAATATCAAGATACAAAAAGAAGTAAATTATATTTCTACTTATTAGCAACAAACAGCTGGAAAACCAAGTTTCATAAAAATAACACTTTTTACAATCGTGCTAAAACCCAAAATGTAGTTAGGAAAAATAAAAATAAAGGTATAAAAAACATGTTCACTAGAAACTAAAAAAACACTTCTTAAAAAGCATATTCATGGTTTATAAAACACTACATTGTTGTCAATCCAGAATTCATCTATAAATTCAATACAACCTCAATTAAAATCCAAGTTGGCAACTTTTTTTAGAAATTAGCAAGAATTTTTTTATAATTAGCAATTAATGTTAAAGTTTAAATGGAGATGAAAAGGACTCAGAAAATCCAAAGCAATATTGAAAAAATAAACAAAGTTGAATAATTTACATTACCTGATTTTAAGGCTTACTATAAGCTATGGTAATCAATAGCATAGGGATACAGACAAATAGATAAATGAAGCAGAAGAGAATCCAGAAATGGAACTATCTTACATTATCAATTGATTTTTAACAAAGATATCAAATCAACTGAATGAGAAAATCTTTTCAAGAAATGATGATAGTATGGGGGGAAATTAATCTCAATCCTATCTCACACCATATACAAAAAATCAATTCAATTTAAAAGAAAAGTTAAATCAAAACATTTTAGTGAAAAAATAGAAAAATAATGTGCATGACCCTGGAGTAGGCACAAGTAACTATAAAAGAAAAATATTTGATAAACTGATCGTCAGAATTAAGATTTTCTTATCAAATATCACCATGAAAAAGTGAAGGGGGAAGCCTCATACTGGGAAAATATTCATAATGTTTATATTTTAATATGTTCTCGTTCTTTACTTTAATATTTCTTTAATATGTTCTTTAGTCATTTCAGTGACTAAAATTAAGAAGACTAACAGCACAGAATGTCACCAAGGAGATGGAGTAACTAAAATTCTTATGTGGCTAATAGAGTACAATGTAGTACAACAGCTTTAGAAAACTGCACAGGTTTCTAATAAAATTAAATATACAGCTGCTCTAAGACAGCAGTTTCTTCTCTAAATCTTTATTCAAACAGAAATATGTATTTTTAAAAGATTTATATATAAAGGTTCATAGCACTGTTATTCATGACAGAAAAAAATGGAAATAATACAAATGTCCACATACATGAGAATGTAAAAACTATTTTTGGTACACTCACACAATTAAATACTATTTATTATATAAAGTTCAATAACAGGTAAAAATAATCTATGATAATGGGAAAGATAACAAGTGTTGTATTCAAGTGATCAGCTAAAAAGAGGTACAAAGAAACATACTGAGTAGATGGAAAATTTCTGCCTTTTAATTAATTAGGGTAAAGATTATATGAATATGTGCATCTTTCAACTCATTAAAATATACACTTAAGATCTATTAAGTTCACTCTATGTAATTACATCCAACTTTTAAAAGTCCATAGTTAATACTGCTAATAGAAGTATGATAGCCGAAAAGATAAATCCATATCCAAATCTGTCTATATTCTAGTGAGAACAAATTTCTACCCTCTAAATATCTAGAAGGATCTAATGTCATCATACTGGCACAGTGGCTGGCCAGTCTGTCAAGGCATTGTGCTTTATCAGAAGCTGAATTCTGTCTCATTACTGTTTACCGGTTGTTAACTTAGCAACAAAGATACCCAGATCATCTTGATTAGGGAAGTTCCTATTTTTGAAACTATTCACTGTCTCTATCCCTGCAGCCATGAATTCTATGTACATGGGTTCACTATGAAAGTACTAGGATATCTGGAGAAAGAGACTGACTAACATCCACAAGACAGATTACCTTGTTAATCTTATTGTTGAGAGCCTTCTCTATGTGTAATGCCCTTTGGTGAGCTTTACATGCTTATTCTGAGAAGCACAACCACATATAACTTCTCTAGAACTCCCTGTCACCAATTTTTCAATCTTATTTTTCCAATTCCTAATTAATTGCACATCATTAGCCACTGTCAAATATCAAGATTAATGGAACTGTACCTCTGGACATCTCTTTTCAGACAAAGTAGAAAACCAGACATACTGCCTAGAGTTCTGCACAATAAGAGAATTTTCCTAGAAATTCTAGATTTTCTAGAATCTAAAAAATTCTAGATTTTCTAGACAAAGTTTCCTAGATTGCTGGTTTTCAGACACTCCTGATTGTAATAACCAGAAAGCATCTATTTCCAATTGATGTCAAAATACTGGACAGAACCATCTGTATCAGACCTCAGTTTTTTCTCCTTCTAGCAACTGGTTATCAGAAACTCCTGTTAAAGCCATACATATGCGGGGATCCCTGGGTGGCGCAGCGGTTTGGCGCCTGCCTTTGGCCCAGGGTGCGATCCTGGAGACCCGGGATCAAATCCCACATCAGGCTCCCAGTGCATGGAGCCTGCTTCTCCCTCTGCTTCTCCCTCTGCCTGTGTCTCTGCCTCTCTTTCTCTCTCTGTGACTATCATAAATAAATAAAAATATTTAAAAATAAAAAAATAAAAATAAATAAAATAAAATAAAACTAAATGGATTAAATTCCCCACTCAAAGGGCATAGACTAGCTGAATGGATTAGCCTCAAGGCCCATCTGGAACTAGCCCCTCCACTATGCATCTGCAGACAAATGGCCCAGACACTGTCATCAACCTCTAATGCAATGTGTATGCCTGGGCAAGAGGGTGCAGCTATAGTAGAGTATGCCAATAGCCAGTGACATAATAGATTCTAGTGAGCCCACAATTGGCTTGCTGCTTGCTCTGGCCTCCATCACTCTAAGTTTGTATCCTACCCCTACACAGGCACCTGGAACAGACCTCTGCAGCCAAGTGTGTGCCAATGTCAATGCCATGGACCCCAATGCCCTAAGTCAGAGACCTTACACCCTGGGAAGCCAATGCCACCAATACACGCCCAAACTGGGTGCACTGCACCACCAGACCAGATCAGACCCAGAGTCACCACCTACTTCAGAGTTCCCCCTCTCATAGATGAAGGTCTTCCCTTACCAAAATCAATCCATAAAGTCTGGAAGAGGTGACTGCTTCTTCAAATGAGTAGATAACTACACATGGCTACAGGGATCATGAAGAAGCAGGGAAACATGATGTCACCAAAAGAACACAGTAAACCTCCAGTAAATAGCTTCACACAAATAGGAGATCCAGGAATTGTCTGCCAAATAATCCAAAATAATTATTCTAAAGATGCTCAGAGAGCTACAAGAGAACATAATACAGATAAACAATTTAATAAAATTAAAAAAAAATACAAGAGCAAAATGAGATGTTCAACAAATAGAAGACATAAAAAGAACCAAATAGAAATTTGGAGCTGAATAATCCAATAACTAAACTGAAGAATTCAATAGACTAGTTCAACAGTAAAACTGACCAAGCAGAAGAATCAGTGAGCTAGGAGACAGAGCAATTGAAATTATCCAATCAGAGAAACTATTGGAGAAAGAATGAAAGGGAATAAAGAAGGCTTTGTGACTTATAGTACACCTTTGAGAGAAATAATGTATGCATCATTGGAGTCCCAGATTAGAAGGCTTACTTAAAGAAATAATGGCTGAAAACATCTCAAATCTGGGGGCAGTTTGGATGTTCAAGTTTGTAAAGTTAATAGATCACCTCAAAATTTCAATTCAAAATGATCTTCTCCAAGGTAAGAATAAAAAGACACATTATAATAAAACTAAAATCAATGACAAAAGAAAGTAGTAAAAGAAATATACTGTTTCATAAAAGGGGAAACCCTCCCCCCATAAGGCTGACAGTAGATCTCTCAGCAAAGATTTTGCAAGCCAGGGGACAATGGAACTATATAGTCAAAGTTCTGAAAGAAAGAAACTGGTAACCAAGAATACTTTACCCAGCAAAGTTGTCCTTCAGAAATTAAGGTACGATAAAGACTTTCCCTAATAAACAAAATCTAAGGGAATTGATCAACACTAAATCTGCCTTAGAAGAAATGCTAAGAGGAGTTAATCAGGCTGAAATGAAAAAAGCTAATCAGTAACATGAACACAAATGAAAATATATGACACTCTTGTAAAGGCAAGGATATAGTAAATTCTTAACACTCTAAAACTGTTATATGGTGATGTGTTAACTCTAGTATAAAGGTTAAAGGAAAAAGAATTAAAAATAGCAATAGTTACAGTAATTTCTTAGCGGATATATACTACAAAAAGATGTAATTATGACATCAAAAACATAACATAAGGGGAGAAATGGGAAGGGTTTTGAAATAAAATATATTATTATTGGCATAAAATAACTGGTATACATATATTTTGTGTAAGTCTTATGGTAATCATAAAAACCTGCAGTAGATTCACAAAAAATAATAAATAAAAGGGAATCAAAGCATACCACTATGAAAAATGATAAATTTACAAAGGCAGGCAGAAAGAGAGGAAGAAAGAAGGAAACTATATAACAGAAAGTTGGAATTAGTAAGTCCTTGCCTATCCATCATCACTCTAGATGCAAATGAATTGAATTCCCTAATCAAAAGACATATAGTGCTTCATTAATGGGTAGAAAAACAAGACCCAAGTATATGCCGCCTATAAGAATCACTTCAGCTATAACTACATACATAAGCAAATGTAAAGGAATGGAATAAGATTTTCCATGCAAGTGGAAAACAAGAAAGTGGGGATAGCTATATATCAGACAAAATGGACTTTAAGCTGAATGGCAACAAAAGGGGAATAAAAGATCATTATACAATGATAAGGCAGTCAATTCATCAAGAAGATATGATGATCATAAATATATATGTACCCAACACTGGAGTACCTATATATCATATGCAAATACTAACAGAGAGAAATAGGTAACAATACAATAATACAGTGGGACTTAAATATTCCACTTTCTACAATGGATAGATATCTAGACAGAAAATCAACAGTGAAAAGCTGGACTTTTCACCAAATGGATATAACAGACACATACAGAATATTCCATTTAGCAGCAGGAGAATACATATTCTTCTCAAGTGTGCATGGAACATTCTCCATGATAAATCCTATGATAAGTCATAAAACAAGTCTTAGCAAATTTCAGAAGACTGAAGTCATACAAAGTATCTTTTCCAACAACAATGGGATGGAACTAAAATTAATAATAGAAGGAAATCTGGACAACTCACCAATATGTGGAAATTAGAAAACATGCTCTGAAACAACCAGTGGGCCAAAAAAGAAAGCAAAGATGAAATTAAAAAAATATCCTGAAACAAATGAAAATGGAAGAACAACATATCAAAATCTATGCGATTCTGCAAAGCAGTTAAGAGGGAAGTTTATAGCAATAAACATGTCCTTATAAGAAAAAAAAGAAAGGTCTCAAATAAATAACCTAATTGTATACCTCAAGGAAAAAGAAAACAAAAGAACAAACAGGCCCCCAGATTATAAGATGGAAAGAAATAAAGAAAGAGTAGAAATAAATAGGGATAAGAAGAATAAAAAGATTAACTGTGTAAGAGTTGGTTTCTTGAAAAGACATACAAAATTGACAAATATTTAAATAGAATAAGAAAAAAAGAAGACCCAAATACATAAATTAAAGAAGAGACATTATAACTAATAACATAAACATGCAAAGCATCTTCAGCAACTTATATGAACAATTATATGCTTGACAAATTGGACAATCTAGAAGAAAATGGGTAAACTCCTAGAAACATATAATCAACCAATACTAAGTCATGAGAAAATAGAAAGTCAGAATAAATAGATAGTAATGAGATAGAATCAACAATCAAAAACCTCCCAACACAGAAAAGGCCAAACCAGATAATACCCCTGGTGATGGTATCCCTGGCCAAACACTTAAAGAAGAATTAATGTCAGTCATTCCCAAACTCTTCCAAAAACTGAAGAGGAGAGAATATTTCCAAATTCATCTTATGAGGTCAGCTTTATCTTGATATCAAAACCAAATAAAAACACTACAAGAGAAAACTACAGACCAACAGCTCTAATGAATACAGAAGTAAAAATTCTCAATAAAATACTGCAAAATTAAAAGAACTGAATATCATAATCAAATGGTATTCATCTCTGGAATGTAAGGATACTTCAACATATGCAAATCAATAACTGTGATATACCACATTAATAGAATGAAAGACATAAGATCCTCCCAGTAAATATAGAAAAAGCATTTGACAAAATACAACATTCTTTCATGATAAAAATAATCAGCAAATTGAGTATAGAAGGAATATAACTTAATACAATAAAGGCCACATATAATAAATCCATAGCCACCATCATACTCAATTGTGAAAGGCTGAAAGCTTTTCCTCTAAGATGAGAAATCACACCACTCCTATTCAACATAGTACTAGGAGTTGTAGTGAGAGTTGTCAGGGAAGAAAAATAATAAAAGACATCCAAATTGGAAAGGAAGAAGTAAAACTGTCTTGCAGAAAATATAATTTTATATAGAGAGTCCTAATGACCCAACCAAAAAGGTGTGTTAGAACTATTAAATTCAGTACCTCTGTAGAATACAAAATCAACACAGAAATCATTTGAATTTCTATACACTAACAAAGAAACAGCTGAAAAAGAAAGATAACAGTACTATTCTCATTGGCATCAAAATCAATAAAATACTTAAGAATACATTTAAACCAAGTAAGTGAAAGATCCATACCCCGAAAATTACAAGGCTTGTTTCTGTCAGCATTATTCACAGTAAGCAAGATATGAAGATATGGGAACAGTCTACGTGTCTGTCAATGGATGGATGGGTAAAGAAAATGCAGTATTTACATAAAATGACATTTTATTCAGTCTTGAGGAAGAAGGAAATCTTTCTATTTGTGCCAACATGGATAAATTTGTGGGCATTATGACAAGTGAAATAAGCTAGATAAGGAAAGAAAAATGCTCTATAATATTGCTTATATGTGAAATCACCTTAAAAAGCTGAACTCAGAAACAAAGAGTGGCCTGTGATTACCACAGGCTAGGAGATGAGGGAAAGGGAGAGATGTCTGTCAAAGGGTACCAATTTCTTCTTATAAGATGAGTTAAGTTCAGGGATCTAATGTACAATATGATGTTTATACTTAATAATACTGTATTACTTACTTGAAACTTACCAGGAAAGAAGATTTTAAATGTTCTCACCACAAAAAGAAATGGTACTTATGTGACACGATGAAGCTTTTAGCTAACATATGGTGGTAATCATTTTGCAATAGATAAGCACAACAAATCAACATGTCATATACCTTAAAATGACACAATGTTATAGGTCAATTATATCTCTATAAAGCTGCAGGGGGCAATAAGGGTTGGAATACACTTAAAGACCTGAAAGTGTAAAACTACTAGAAGAAAACAGGGGAAAAGTTCTTGAAGTTGGTCTGGGAAATAATATTTTAGATATGACACAAGAGCACAGGCAACAAAAGCAAAAATAGACAAGTGGGACTACATAAAAAAAGTCTTTTAAAAAAAAATATTTTTAGAGACAGAGAGCAAGGGAGGAGGGGCAGAGGGAGAGAATCTTTCAAGCTGACTCCCCACTGAGCAGGGAAGCCAACATGGGGCTGAGTCCCACAACTCATGACAAACACAAAGTGAGTTCATCACAACTAAACCTGCCTTCAAGAGATGCTAAAGGGAGTTAAAATGAAAACACACTAAGCAGCAATGCAAAAAAAAAAAAATGTAAACCTCAATGGTAAAGCTAAATATATGAACAACTATAGAATAATATAAAGCTGTGATGATGATACATAAATCACTTTTAAACTAATATACAATATAAACAGAAGCAATTCTGACCTAAAAGAGTATAAAGTGTGTGTGTGTGTGGGGGGTAAAAGTATAGATTTCTTTTGTGTTAGAAACACATTCTTATCATGACCTGACCAAAACCAAGAGCCAGACACTCAACCGACTGATCCACCCAGGCACCCCAAAACTAAAAAAATTCTTAATAAAGGAAACAATCAAGAGGAAAAATGAGATCTATAGGAGAAATATTTGCAAACCATGTATCTGATTAGATACAAAATATCTAATAAGTCATATAACTCAATAGCAAAAACAAATAATGAGATTTAAAAATAGCTAAAACTCTGAATAGACATTTCTCAAAAGAAGACATACAAATGACCATCAGATATATGAAATGGTGCTCAACATCACCAATCATCAGAAAAATGCAAATCAAAACCACAACTTACACCTTTTAGGATAGCTATTATCAAAAGGTTAAAAAAGAACAAGTGCTAACAAGGGTTTGGAGAAAGGGGAACCTTTGTATATTGTTGTTGGGAATGAACTTGGTATAGCCATTATGGAAAACTATATAGACTCCTCAAAAAATAAAAATGAACTATATTATAATCAAGCAATTTCATTTCTTGGTATATATGTATATGTAACTAATACATTAATTACCTTGATTGTGGCAATTATTTCACAAAACATCAAAACATCAATTCATACACCTTAAATATGTATCTTTCTAAGTCAGTTATACCTTAACAAAGTTTGAAAAAATAAAAATATAGATGTGAAACAGAATAAAGAATTTAAATATATAGCTAGAATTTAAATTACACATATATATGTCCCTACACACATATATACATACAGATGTTGAACAGAATAAATAATTTGGATAAAATTTAAGTTACACATACATACATATGTACATATATATACATACATATAATTATATAAATAAATATAATTTGCATATATAATTATACATATAATTGCCAATTGTCTTGGTAATGTTAATAAAAATATAAAGAGCCAACTATGTAGATGTTCAAAACAATATTACCTTTTCCAAATATAATCTCACAACGTGCATCTGTATCTTGGCAGCCTCCATCATAACACATATATTGGTTTTTACATGTACGTCCATTGTGTATAGTCACATCAACTGGACATTCTGATGAGCTTCCATTACAAAACTCAGCAATATCACATTCATGATGTCTTGCTCCCCTACATTGAACACCTGATCTTTCAATCTAATAGAAATTAAAAATAAAAAATAAAACATTACATTTAAGATTGTTTCTCAATATTCATTTCAAAATTATTCTATTTATAGTTTGATGATCTATTTATTCATTAATGTCTATTAGTACCTTCTTTGTATAAAGCATTATGCTAATCATATTGAAAAAAAATTGAATGTTATCAACTACAACAGGAAATAAGCATATGCACAAGGAAAAGTATAACACAAATATGATGTGAAGATAGCCAAAATTGTTTGTGTTTCAGTGCAAGGGAGAAAAAAATCACTTTTAGCTTGGGATAATTATTTCTTGGGTGAAAATAGTGTAACTTAGACAATTTGCAAATAAAATATACTTATTCAAAGCATAGTTTGTGAATATGGAATATTTGTAATTCTATGACAAATATGATACAGAATAACTGAAAATTAACAAAGGAAAACAAAAGGTAAAGAGGCAGTTCTTAGAGAAGAAACTCGATCATGATCATTCTCCTGAATTACCCTGTAGTTAATTAACACTTTCATATAGACTCTTCAGGTATCTATCTCATACTTCTTTGAAATTTTTATTTTATTTATTTATTCATAAGAGACACACAGAGAGAGGCAGAGACACAGGCAGGGGGAGAAGCAGGCTCCCCATGGCGAGCCTGACACAGGACTCAAACTCAGGACCCCAGGATCATGCCTTGACCCAAAGGTAGAGGCTCAACCACTGAGTCACCCAGGTATCCCTCTATCTCATACTTCTTAATTGAGGACTTCCAGTTGGCAATAAAAAGATCACAGAGGTAAGAATGTAACAACATGGTAAGATTCAGAAAAAAAATAACAAAACTGGATAGAGAAAACTACAGTCAAGGATAGTCAAGAACCCAGAACCCATGGCAGGTAGTTCAATAGAAGGATTCTCATATGACAAATCTGTTACAAATATATTGCAGGAGCTGAAAAGGAAAATAGTGGATAAGAGTCAATGTCTTCAACATATAAACTAGCATGTGATCTTTCAATCATACGATCTTTGAATAAATAATAAGTTTGTAGTTTAAACTTTGTGCTACTGTAGCCTACTCTAATGAGTTTCATTATTTATACATTTATGAGAAACTGCCATGTTACATAGTTACAGATACCTATCACAGCTAGTAATAATATTTTATTATAAAAATATAAATATTGGATAAAGTAAATAAAACCCTTTTAATGGAGATCTTCTGTATTGAATAATTGTATGATAGCTCTCAATCAAGGCTTAAGAACAACAGCATCAAGTTAGAATAACAGCATAAGAAGAAAACCTAAACATCCAGTTAAGGTTCACAGAATAATTTTTTAAGTTTTAATTTAAATTACAGTTAGTTAACATAGAGTATAGTAGTAGTTAACATAGAGTATAGTATTAGTTTTGGAAAGTTCATTTATTTTTACTTACAGCTACAGGTCTAAGTGTTTTAAAATATCTAAGACATGATTCATTAAATATCTAAGACATGATTCATTATATACTTAGAAGATAATAAATCTTACCTGACAGTCAGTGCAGCATAGTCCTGCATCACATTGTGATCCTGGCTTCAGCGTACAAGTTCGAAAATTACAACAGCTAACAGCTCCACATTGCTATGAGTTAATGGAATGCACAAGTAAAAATACATCATGATAATAACATAAACTTTGGCAGGAATTATTTTTGCTGGTCTTATTTTTTAGTTTTGGAGGAGAATATGAATGCTATCAATATTTATAGTTCTGTATCTCTAGACAATTAAAATACTAAAAAAAGACTTTTACTTCAGGTCAAAACAGAGTAACTGGTACCAAGCAACTCTTACCCAATTAGAAAACTATGAAAAATGTATGAAACAATTTTTTTTATAAATTAGAGAATAATATGAGAGAGCAGAATAGTGGTTAATTAGTTCCTGGAGAGTGGGGAAAAAAGAGGATACATTATTCAAAAGATACAAATTTTAATTTAAGAATGAATTAATTTTCAGGATCCACTGTACAGCCTGATGACTATAATTAACAATACTGTACTCTATAGTTGAAATGTGCTAAGAGAATAAAGTGTTCTCACTACATAAAAAAAAAAGATAACTATGAAGAGAGGGATATGTTAGTTTGATTGTAGTAATATTTCAGGAGGTATACATATATAAAAACATCATGTTGAACACCTTAAAAACATACTATTTTAATTTGTCAGTCATACTTCAATAATGCCAGGGAGGAAAGGGTGTGTAGAGTTTAGGCCTGCTGCAAAGTTAGAACGTCCCCAAAACTTCCCTGACTACTTACACTCAACACAAGTTCAATGGATTTACAAAACCACTCTCAGGTTTGGTAATTTACTAGAAGGACTCACAGAACTCACTGAAAGCTGTTATATTCATAGTTATGGTTTATTATTCAGAAAGGAAGTAAATCAAAATTAGCCAAGAGAAGCAACTTGGACAGAATCCAGGAAAAGCTCATACTCCCTTCACCCCAGGAAATTACCAACACAATACTCTCCCAAACTTGATGGGTGAACTTCCTGGCTTATGCTTTGAGACCAATATTACTGTAATAACCAAATCCAGACACATTACCAAAAAAAGGAAAATTCCATACCAATATCTCTCATAATCATTCAGACTCAATTAATTAATTCATCATATTGACAGGCTGAAGAAGAAAAACCATATGACCATAACAATTGATGGAAAAAAAGTATTTGACAAAATCCAATATTCACTTAATGAATTCTACAAAATATTAGCAAACTAGGAATAGATGGGAACTTCCTAAAGTTGATAGCAAACACACAGAGAACACCTATAGCTAATGTCATATATATGGTGAAAAACTATAAGCTTTCCCTCTGAGATCAGGAACAAGACAAGGATGCTCCCTTTCATCACTCCTTCTCAACACCCTTACTGAAAGTCCTAGCTAAAGCAGGACCAAAAAAAAAAAAAAAAAGAAGAAGAAGAAGAAAAGAAAAAAAAGAAAGAGAGAGAAAAAGAAAAATACACAGGTTGAGAGGAAAGAAAAAAATAAACCTGTTTTTTTCCATAGATTCTATGATTGATTATATAAAGAAAATCCCAACTGATCGATCAAAAAGCCAACAAAAACAAAAATCTCCTGGACTAATAATTTATTATAGCAAGAGATTACTGATACAAAGTTAATATACAAAAGTCAATTGTTTACCTGTGTACCAAGAAGGAAAAATGGGAATTTTAATGAAAAATATGATGCTATTTATATTAGCACCAAAATAATGATGTATTTGGGAATAGTTCTAACAAACTTATAGAATCCATATGAGAAATACTAGAAAACTCTGATGAAAAAAAAATTAAAGGAGGCATAAATAAATGGAGAGATATTTCATGTTCATGGATAGGAAGACCCAATATTGTTAAGATGTCAGTTCTTCCCAATGTAATCTAAAGACTTAATGTAATTCCAATAAAAATTCCAGCAAGTTATTTTATAGATATTAAGAAACTGATTCTAAGCTTTATATGGAGATGAAAAACAATGCAGAAAAGTCACATAATACTGAAAAGGAGAGAGAGAAGTAAGAGTAAAGGGGGGGGAGGAGAAGGGAGGGAGAGGAGGAGGAAGAAAACTAAAGGAATAATAACAACCAACTTCAAAACTTACTATAAAGTATAATGACAGTGTAGTAGTCACAAAATAATGAATAAAAGATCATTGGAACAAAATAAAAAGCCCAGAAACAGACTGACACAGATAATAAATCTTTAACAATGGAGTAAATGCAGTTCAATGGAGAATGGATAGCCTTTCCAACAAATGGTGCTGGAAGAACTGGACTTTCACATGGAAAATAATGACACTGACTCCACTTTCCACAAAAAAATAACTCAAAATGGATCATAAACTTAAATGTAACTTAAATGTAAATGCAAAGTTATAAAACTTCTAGGAAGGTAGATTTAAGAGAACAGATCTCACGTAAGGTGCGACCACCCTCTAAAGAGGTAGGAAAGCCTTCAAGGAACAAAAGCCTCACACAGCAAACAGCTTACACTGAGCCCAGCCCCCGGGCAAAAGGTGGTGCAACTTTGCCCAGGCACAGACACCTGAGAATCAGAGCAGCAGACCCTTCCTCTAGACCAGCTGGAAGAGCAGGTGAAAAGCAAGTTTATCAACCAATTAAGACTAGAAAATAGTATATAGAACTCAAGGCTTTTTTCTTATGATTCATTTATCTTTCAGTTTAAAATATTCCAATTTTCCCCCATCTCTACTAGTTTCTTACTGTATCAACTCTTTGCTTTTAGGTCTTTTCTTTTTTAACTTTCATATTTTATAAATACATGCTATAGATATATTCTTCATTTTTTGCTACCTTTCACTGTATTCAATTTTATTTTTGTATACATATAAGTTTTGCTTCCTTTATAACTTTGGAATTTAGTACCATCTAACACACAGGCCAAAATACAATCAAGACAAAGGGGATCACCTTGTTTCATCCACACTGAGATTATATTCTCTTTCTTCCTCCCACCTCCCCTGCCTTTTTTTTTTTTGTCTTTGTCTTTTTTCTTTTATGTTCTGGTTCCTGACCACTTTGGAATTGTCTAATGTGTAATTCGTTGGGTCAGAGTTGATATTTTTGACTTTGCTCATTCATACAGCCATTCTGCACTGGACAAAATAACTAGAAGGAAGAGTTCACAACAAAAAAAGAAACAGAGGTAATACTCTCTGCCACAGAACTAATGGATATGGATTTAAGTAAAATGTCAGCATGGAGTTCAGAATTACAATTATAAAATACTAGTTAAGCTTTAAAAAGCATAAAAGATTCTAGAGAATCTCTAAGTACAGAAATGAGATATAATCAGGCCAAAATCTAATTGGACCAGACTACTCTGAGATGCAGTCTAAATTGGATGCTCTAACAGCCAGAATAAATGATGCAGAAGAAAGAATAAGTAACACTGAAAACAAGTTGATGGAAAGGAAGGAAGCTGAAGAAAATAAAAAGACAAAAACAACTAAGAGCTCACAAAAGAGAGGCTCCAGGAAGTAAGTGATATAAAGAAAAAAAAATAACATCTGAATTATTGGAATTCCTGAGGGCATGGAGAGAGAGAGGACCAGAAGGTATATTTGAGCAAATCATACCTGAGAACTTCCCTAATCTGGGTAAGGAAATGGGCATTCAAAACCAAGAGGTAGAGAGGATCCTTCTCAAATCAATAAAAGTAGATCAACACCCTGACATTTCATGTGAAGCTTACAAATTTTAGAGATAAAGAGAAAATCTTGAAAGCAGCTCAAGACAAGAGATTCCTTACATAAACAGGGAGAAATATCAGATCAACAGCAGATCTATCCACAGAGACCTGGCAGGCCAGAAAGTGCTAGCATGATATATTCATGGTACTAAATGAAAAAAACAGCAGCAAAGAATACATTATCAAGAAAGGCTGTCATTGAGAATGGGAGGATACTGAGCCACCAGGACAGACAGAAGATGAAAGAGTATGTGACCATCAAGACAACCCTGCAAGAAATATTAAGGGGGATCCTGTAAGCAAAGAGGGAGCCAAGGAAACAGAGACAATCTGCAGAAATGGGACAGTACAGGCAATAAATACAATGGCACTAAATACATATCTTGGGAAAGCTGGGATATCAATCCTCATATCACATAAATTAGATTTTAAACCAGAGACTGTATTAAGAGATGAAGAGAGAAACTATATCACACTTAAAGGATCTACTCATCATGAAGATCTAACAATTATATTTTTGCCCCTAACTTGAGAGCAGCCAATTATATCTGCCAATTAATAACCAAAGTAAAGAAACACATAGATAATAATACATTAATATTAGGAGATTCAACACTCCACTCTCAGCAAGGGACAGATAATCAAAACAAAAGATCAGCAAAGAAACAAGGGCTTTTAATGACACATTGGACCAGATGGACTTCACAACAAATTAGGCAATCTGGAACAAATGGATGCATTCCTGGAAATGTATAAACTACCAAAACTGAAACAGGAATAAATAGAAAATCTAAACAGATCAATAACAAGCAAAAAAATTGAAGTGGTCATCAAAAAACTCACAAGAAACAAGAGTTCAGGACCAGATGGCTTTCCAGGGGAATTCTACCAAATATTTAAAGAAGAAATAATATCTATTCCACTGAAGCTGCTTCAAATGATAGAAATGGAAGGAAAACCCCCGAACCTGTTCTATGAGTCCAGCATTACCTATCCCAAAACTAGACAAAAAGGAATTACAGGCCAATATCCATGATGAACATGGATGTCAAAATACTCACCAATATGCTAGCCAATAGGATTCAACAGTACATTAAAAGGATTATTTATCATGACTAAGTAGGAATTATTCCTGGGATAAAGGTAGTTCAACATTCATAAATTAATCAATGTGATAGATCATATTAATAAAAGACAATGCATTTGACAAAATACAGCATCCTTTCTTGATTAAAACTCTTCAAAATGTAGAGATAGAGGAAACATATCTCAATATCATAAAAGCCATCTAGAAAAAGCTCACAGTGAGTATCATTGTCAATGGGGAAAAACTGAGAGTTTTTTCCTAAGGTCAGGAACACGACAGATATGGTAACTCTCACCACTGTTGTTCAACATGGTACTAGAAGTCCTAGCCTTAGCAATCAGACAACAAAAAGAATTAAAAGGAATTCAAATTGCCCAGTAAGAAGTCAAACTCTCCCTCTCTGCAGATGACATGATACTAAACCGCTAGAACTCATATAGCAATTCTGCAATGTGACAGGATACAAAATTGATGCCCAGAAATCAGTGGCATTTCTATACACTAACAGTGAGACTAAAGAAAAATTAATGAATCAATCCCATTTACAACTGCACCCAAAACCATAAAATACCTAGGAGTAAACCTAACCAAAGAGGTAAAGGATCTGTACTCTAAAAACTGAAGAACACTTATAAGAAAAATTGAGGGAGATACAAAGAAATGGAAAAATATTCCATGCTCATGGATTGGAAGAATTAATATTGTGAAAATGTCTATGCTACACATTCAACCTATCAAAATACCATGGCCCTTTTTCACAGAGTTGGAACAAATAATCTTAAGATTTACACAGAACCAGAAAAAGACTCCAAATACCAGAGGAATGTTGACAAAGAAAAACAAAGCTGAGGGTATCACAATGCCTGACTTGAAGCTGTATTACAAAGCTGTGATCATCAAGACAATATGGTACTGGCACAACAAAAATACATAGATCAATGGAACAGAACAGAGTACCCAGAAATGGGCACTCAACTCTATGGTCCATTAATCATTGACAAAGCAGGAAATAATATCCAATGGAAAAAAGACAATCTCTTCAATAAATGGTGCTGGGAAAATTGGACAGTCACATGCAGAAGAATGAAAGTAGACCATTCTCTTACACCATACACAAAGATAAATTCAAAATGGGTGAAAAACCTAAATGTGAGACTGCAATCCATCAAAATCCTAGTGGAGAACACAGGCAACAACCTTTTGGAACTTCGCGATCACAACTTCTGGCAAGATACATCTCTAAAGGCAAGGGAAAGAAAAGCAAAAATGAACTATTGGTACTTCATCAAGACAAAAAAGTTTGGAGGAGGGGCAAGATGGTGGAAGAGTAGGGTCCCCAAGTCACCTGTCCCCACCAAATTACCTAGATAACCTTCAAATCATCCTGAAAATCTACGAATTCGGCCTGAGATTTAAAGAGAGAACAGCTGGAACGTTACAGTGAGAAGAGTTCGCGCTTCTATCCAAGTAGGAAGACGGGGGTGGGGGGGGTGGGGGGGGGAGGGATAAAGAAACAAAAGGCGTCCAAGGGGGAGGGGCCCCGCGAGGAGCCGGGCTAAGGCCGGGGTGAGTCCCCAGGACAGGAGAGCACCCTCCCGGAGAAACAGGAGATTCACCCATCTTCCCAGGCGGAAAGGCGCCCGCAGGGAGTTGGAGCAGGACCCCAGGAGGGCGGGGATGTCCTCAAGTTCCCTGGGACACGAACAGACACCTGCGCACCCAGGAGAGTGCGCCGAGCTCCCTAAAGGGCTGCAGGGCTCACCGCTGGACCGGGAAAAGCTCGAAGAGGCTCCGGCAGTAGCTCCGTGAAGGGGGCTGCGCTGCCGGAGCGCGAATCCAACAGCACAGGTCCCGGAGCACTGGGCGCCGGAACACAGCCCAGGATCCGGCCTCCTCCCAGGACAGGCAGAGGCCGGGAGGGCCCAGGACAGCAAGGACGCTCCTGCCCCGAGCTGAGCAGATCAGCGGCCCCGCCCCCGGAGCATCCAGGCCCTGCAGATGCAGAACTCCGTAGTTACTGTGGGGGCTGAATCCAGGTTACCAGAGCTGGCCCCGCCACTGGGGTTGTTTCTCCTGGGGCCTCACGGGGTAAACAACCCCCACTGGCAGGGGGCAGAGCAGCTTCCCCAAGTGCTAACACCTGAAAATCACAACACGCCCCTCCCCCAGAAGACCAACTAGACGGAGAAGTTCCAGGGGAAGTCAAGGGACTTAAAGTATACAGAATCAGAAGATACTCCCCCGTGGTTTTTTCTTTTCTTTTCTTTTCTTTTTCTTTATTTTTTTTTTTTTGCTTTTTGATTTCTGTTTACTTCCCCCACCCATTTTTTTCTTTCTTTTTCTTCTGTTTTTTTCTTTTTTTCTTCCTTTTTTCTTTTTCTCTTTTCTTTCCTTCTTTCGCTCCTCTCTTTTTCTCCTTTTCCCAATACAACTTGTTTTTGGCCACTCTGCACTGAGCAAAAACTAGAAGGAAAACCTCACCTCAAAAGAAAGAATCAGAAACAGTCCTCTCTCCCACAGAGTTACAAAATCTGGATTACAATTCAATGTCAGAAAGCCAATTCAGAAGCACTATTATACAGCTACTGGTGGCTCTAGAAAAAAGCATAAAGGACTCAAGAGACTTCATGACTGCAGAATTTAGATCCAATAAGGCAGAAATTAAAAATCAATTGAATGAGATGCAATCCAAACTAGAAGTCCTAACGACAAGGGTTAACAAGGTGGAAGAACGAGTGAGTGACATAGAAGACAAGTTGATGGCAAAGAGGGAAACTGAGGAAAAAAGAGACAAACAATTAAAAGACCATGAAGATAGATTAAGGGAAATAAACAACAGCCTGAGGAAGAAAAACCTATGTTTAATTGGGGTTCCTGAGGGCGCCGAAAGGGACTGAGGGCCAGAATATGTATTTGAACAAATCATAGCTGAAAACTTTCCTAATCTGGGAAGGGAAACAGGCATTCAGATCCAGGAAATAGAGAGATCCCCCCCTAAAATCAATAAAAACCGTTCAACACCTCGACATTTAATAGTGAAGCTTGCAAATTCTAAAGATAAAGAGAAGATCCTTAAAGCAGCAAGAGACAAGAAATCCCTGACTTTTATGGGGAGGAGTATTAGGGTAACAGCAGACCTCTCCACAGAGACCTGGCAGGCCAGAAAGGGCTGGCAGGATATATTCAGGGTCCTAAAGGAGAAGAACATGCAACCAAGAATACTTTATCCAGCAAGGCTCTCATTCAAAATGGAAGGAGAGATAAAGAGCTTCCAAGACAGGCAGCAACTAAAAGAATATGTGACCTCCAAACCAGCTCTGCAAGAAATTTTAAGGGGGACTCTTAAAATTCCCCTTTAAGAAGAAGTTCAGTGGAACAGTCCACAAAAACAAGGACTGAATAGTTATCATGATGACACTAAATTCATATCTCTCAATAGTAACTCTGAATGTGAACGGGCTTAATGACCCCATCAAAAGGCGCAGGGTTTCAGACTGGATAAAAAAGCAGGACCCATCTATTTGCTGTCTACAAGAGACTCATTTTAGACAGAAGGACACCTACAGCCTGAAAATAAAAGGTTGGAGAACCATTTACCATTCGAATGGTCCTCAAAAGAAAGCAGGGGTAGCCATCCTTATATCAGATAAACTAAAATTTACCCCAAAGACTGTAGTGAGAGATGAAGAGGGACACTATATCATACTTAAAGGATCTATCCAACAAGAGGACTTAACAATCATCAATGTATATGCCCCGAATGTGGGAGCTGCCAAATATTTAAATCAATAACCAAAGTGAAGAAATACTTAGATAATAATACACTTACACTTGGTGACTTCAATCTAGCTCTTTCTATACTCGATAGGTCTTCTAAGCACAACATCTCCAAAGAAACGAGAGCTTTAAATGATACACTGGACCAGATGGAATTCACAGATATCTACAGAACTTTACATCCAAATGCAACTGAATACACATTCTTCTCAAGTGCACATGGAACTTTCTCCAGAATAGACCACATACTGGGTCACAAATCAGGTCTGAACCGATACCAAAAGATTGGGATCGTCCCCTGCATATTCTCAGACCATAATGCCTTGAAATTAGAACTAAATCACAACAAGAAGTTTGGAAGGACCTCAAACACATGGAGGTTAAGGACCAGCCTGCTAAAAGATGAAAGGGTCAAGCAGGAAATTAAGGGAGAATTAAAAAGATTCATGGAAACTAATGAGAATGAAGATACAACTGTTCAAAATCTTTGGGATGCAGCAAAAGCAGTCCTAAGGGGGAAATACATCGCAATACAAGCATCCATTCAAAAACTGGAAAGAACTCAAATACAAAAGCTAACCTTACACATAAAGGAGCTAGAGAAAAAACAGCAAATAGATCCTACACCCAGCAGAAGAAGAGAGTTAATTAACATTCGAGCAGAACTCAACGAAATCAAGACCAGAAGAACTGTGGAACAGATCAACAAAACCAGGAGTTGGTTCTTTGAAAGAATTAATAAGATCGATAAACCATTAGCCAGCCTTATTAAAAAGAAGAGAGAGAAGACTCAAATTAATAAAATCATGAATGAGAAAGGAGAGATCACTACCAACACCAAGGAAATACAAACGATTTTAAAAACATATTATGAACAGCTATATGCCAATAAATTAGGCAATCTGGAAGAAATGGACGCATTCCTGGAAAGCCACAAACTACCAAAACTGGAACAGGAAGAAATAGAAAACCTGAACAGACCAATAACCAGGGAGGAAATTGAAGCAGTCATCAAAAACCTCCCAAGACACAAGAGTCCAGGGCCAGATGGCTTCTCCGGGGAATTTTATCAAACGTTTAAAGAAGAAACCATACCTATTCTCCTAAAGCTGTTTGGAAAGATAGAAAGAGATGGAGTACTTCCAAATTCGTTCTATGAAGCCAGCATCACCTTAATTCCAAAGCCAGACAAATACCCCGCCAAAAAGGAGAATTACAGACCAATATCCCTGATGAACATGGATGCAAAAATTCTCAACAAGATACTGGCCAATAGGATCCAACAGTACATTAAGAATATTATTCACCATGACCAAGTAGGATTTATCCCTGGGACACAAGGCTTGTTCAACACCCGTAAAACAATCAATGTGATTCATCATATCAGCAAGAGAAAAACCAAGAACCATATGATCCTCTCACTAGATGCAGAGAAAGCATTTGACAAAATACAGCATCCATTCCTGATCAAAACTCTTCAGAGTGTAGAGATAGAGGGAACATTCCTCAACATCTTAAAAGCCATCTATGAAAAGCCCACAGCAAATATCATTCTCAATGGGGAAGCACTGGGAGCCTTTCCCCTAAGATCAGGAACAAGACAGGGATGTCCACTCTCACCACTGCTATTCAACATAGTACTGGAAGTCCTAGCCTCAGCAATCAGACAACAAAAAGACATTAAAGGCATTCAAATTGGCAAAGAAGAAGTCAAACTCTCCCTCTTTGCCGATGACATGATACTCTACATAGAAAACGCAAAAGCCTCCACCCCAAGATTGCTAGAACTCATACAGCAATTTGGTAGCTTGGCAGGATACAAACTCAATGCCCAGAAATCAATGGCATTTCTATACACTAACAATGAGACTGAAGAAAGAGAAATTAATGAGTCAACCCATTTACAATTGCACCCAAAAGCATAAGATACCTAGGAATAAACCTAACCAAAGAGGTAAAGCATCTATACCCTCAAAACTATAGAACACTTCTGAAAGAAATTGAGGAAGACACAAAGAGATGGAAAAATATTCCATGCTCATGGATTGGCAGAATTAATATTGTGAAAATGTCAGTGTTAACCAGGGCAATATACACGTTTAATGCAATCCCTATCAAAATACCATGGACTTTCTTCAGAGAGTTGGAACAAATTATTTTAAGTTTTGTGTGGCATCAGAAAAGACCCCGAATAGCCAGGGGAATTTTAAAAAAGAAAACCATATCTGGGGGCATCACAATGCCAGATTTCAGGTTGTACTACAAAGCTGTGGTCATCAATACAGTGTGGTACTAGCACCGAAACAGACACATAGATCAATGGAACAGAATAGAGAACCCAGTAGTGGATCCTGAACTTTATGGTCAACTAATATTCGATAAAGGAGGAAAGACTATCCATTGGAAGAAAGACAGTCTCTTCAATAAATGGTGCTGGGAAAATTGGACATCCACATGCAGAAGAATGAAACTAGACCACTCTCTTTCACCATACACAAGGATAAACTCAAAATGGATGAAAGATCTAAATGTGAGACAAGATTCCATCAAAATCCTAGAGGAGAACACAGGCAACACCCTTTTTGAACTGGGCCACAGTAACTTCTTGCAAGATACATCCATGAAAGCAAAAGAAACAAAAGCAAAAATGAACTATTGGGACTTCATCAAGATAAGAAGCTTTAGCACAGCAAAGGATACAGTCAACAAAACTAAAAGACAACCTACAGAATGGGAGAAGATATTTGCAAATGACGTATCAGATAAAGGGCTAGTTTCCAAGATCTATAAAGAACTTATTAAACTCAACAGCAAAGAAACAAACAATCCAATCATGAAATGGGCAAAAGACATGAAGAGAAATCTCACAGAGGAAGACATAGACATAGACATGGCCAACACGCACATGAGAAAATGCTCTGCATCACTTGCCATCAGGGAAATACAAATCAAAACCACAATGAGGGGGAGGGGCAAGACGGCGGAAGAGTAGGGTCTCCAAATCACCTGTCTCCACCAAACTACCTAGAAAACCTTCAAATTATCCTGAAAATCTATGAATTCGGCCTGAGATTTAAAGAGAGACCAGCTGGAATGCTACAGTGAGAAGAGTTCGCGCTTCTATCAAGGTAGGAAGACGGGGAAAAAGAAATAAAGAAACAAAGGCCTCCAAGGGGGAGGGGCCCGCAAGGAGCCGGGCTGAGGCCGGGGCGAGTGTCCCCAGGACAGGAGAGCCCCGTCCCGGAGGAGCAGGAGCTGCACCGACCTTCCGGGGGGAAAGGGGCTCGCAGGGAGTTGGAGCAGGACCCAGGAGGGCGAGGATGCCCTCGGGTTCCGTGGGACAGTAACAGAGCAACTGCGCGCCCAGGAGAGTGCGCCGAGCTCCCTAAGGGCTGCAGCGCGGCGGGACCCGGAGCAGCTCGGAGGGGCTCGGGGGCGGCTCTGCGGAGGGGGTTGCGCGGCCCGGGAGCGCGAATCCACCAGCGCAGGCTCCGGAGCACAGGGCGCCGGGACACAGACCAGGATCCCGCCTCCCCTGGGACAGGCAGAGGCCGGGAGGGCCCAGGACAGCGAGGACGCTCCTGCCCCAGCTGAGCAGATCAGCGGCCCCGCCCCGGAGCCTCCAGGCCCTGCAGACGGAGTTCCTGCCAGAGCTGAATCCAGGTTTCCAGAGCTGCCCCGCCACTGGGGCTGTTCCTCCTGCGGCCTCACGGGGTAAACAACCCCCACCGAGCCCTGCACCAGGCAGGGGCACAGCAGCTCCCCCAACTGCTAACACCTGAGAATCAGCACAACAGGCCCCTCCCCCAGAAGATCAGCTAGACTGACAACTTCCAGGAGAAGCCAAGGGTCTTAAAGAACACAGAATCAGAAGATACTCCCCGGTGGTTCTTTTTTTTTGTTTGTTTGTTTTGTTTTGTTTTGTTTTTGTTTTGTTTTGCTTTTTGATTTGTTTCCTTCCCCCACCCCCTTTTTTTCTCCTTTCTTTTTCTTTCTCTTTTTCTTCTTTTTTTTTTCTGTTTTTTTTTTCTCTTTTTCTTCCCTTCTTTTTTTCTTCTCTTTCTCTTTTCTTTCCTTCTTTCTCTCCTCTCTTTTTCTCTTTTTCCCAATACAATTTGCTTTTGGCCACTCTGCACTGAGCAAAATGACTAGAAGGAAAACCTCACCTCAAAAGAAAGAATCAGAAACAGTCCTCTCTCCCACAGAGTTACAAAATCTGGATTACAATTCAATGTCAGAAAGCCAATTCAGAAGCACTATTATACAGCTACTGGTGGCTCTAGAAAAAAGTATAAAGGACTCAAGAACTTCATGACTGCAGAATTTAGAGCTAATCAGGCAGAAATTAAAAATCAGTTGAATGAGATGCAATCCAAACTAGAAGTCCTAACGACGAGGGTTAACGAGGTGGAAGAACGAGTGAGTGACCTAGAAGACAAGTTGATAGCAAAGAGGGAAACTGAGGAAAAAAGAGACAAACAATTAAAAGACCATGAAGATAGATTAAGGGAAATAAACGACAGCCTGAGGAAGAAAAACCTACGTTTAATAGGGGTTCCCGAGGGCGCCGAAAGGGACAGAGGGCCAGAATATGTATTTGAACAAATCATAGCTGAAAACTTTCCTAATCTGGGAAGGGAAACAGGCATTCAGATCCAGGAAATAGAGAGATCCCCCCCTAAAATCAATAAAAACCGTTCAACACCTCGACATTTAATTGTGAAGCTTGCAAATTCCAAAGATAAGGAGAAGATCCTTAAGGCAGCAAGAGACAAGAAATCCCTGACTTTTATGGGGAGGAGTATTAGGGTAACAGCAGACCTCTCCACAGAGACCTGGCAGGCCAGAAAGGGCTGGCAGGATATATTCAGGGTCCTAAAGGAGAAGAACATGCAACCAAGAATACTTTATCCAGCAAGGCTCTCATTCAAAATGGAAGGAGAGATAAAGAGCTTCCAAGACAGGCAGCAACTAAAAGAATATGTGACCTCCAAACCAGCTCTGCAAGAAATTTTAAGGGGGACTCTTAAAATTCCCCTTTAAGAAGAAGTTCAGTGGAATAGTCCACAAAAACAAAGACTGAATAGATATCATGATGACAATAAACTCATATCTCTCAATAGTAACTCTGAATGTGAACGGGCTTAATGACCCCATCAAAAGGCGCAGGGTTTCAGACTGGATAAAAAAGCAGGACCCATCTATTTGCTGTCTACAAGAGACTCATTTTAGACAGAAGGACACCTACAGCCTGAAAATAAAAGGTTGGAGAACCATTTACCATTCGAATGGTCCTCAAAAGAAAGCAGGGGTAGCCATCCTTATATCAGATAAACTAAAATTTACCCCAAAGACTGTAGTGAGAGATGAAGAGGGACACTATATCATACTTAAAGGATCTATTCAACAAGAGGACTTAACAATCCTCAATATATATGCTCCAAATGTGGGAGCTGCCAAATATATAAATCAATTATTAACCAAAGTGAAGAAATACTTAGATAATAATACACTTATACTTGGTGACTTCAATCTAGCTCTTTCTATACTCGATAGGTCTTCTAAGCAAAACATCTCCAAAGAAACGAGAGCTTTAAATGATACACTGGACCAGATGGATTTCACAGATATCTACAGAACTTTACATCCAAACTCAACTGAATACACATTCTTCTCAAGCGCACATGGAACTTTCTCCAGAATAGACCACATATTGGGTCACAAATCGGGTCTGAACCGATACCAAAAGATTGGGATTGTCCCCTGCATATTCTCAGACCATAATGCCTTGAAATTAGAACTAAATCACAACAAGAAGTTTGGAAGGACCTCAAACACGTGGAGGTTAAGGACCATCCTGCTAAAAGATAAAAGGGTCAACCAGGAAATTAAGGAAGAATTAAAAAGATTCATGGAAACTAATGAGAATGAAGATACAACCGTTCAAAATCTTTGGGATGCAGCAAAAGCAGTCCTAAGGGGGAAATACATCGCAATACAAGCATCCATTCAAAAACAGGAAAGAACTCAAATACAAAAGCTCACCTTACACATAAAGGAGCTAGAGAAAAAACAGCAAATAGATCCTACACCCAAGAGAAGAAGGGAGTTAATAAAGATTCGAGCAGAACTCAACGAAACCGAGACCAGAAGAACTGTGGAACAGATCAACAGAACCAGGAGTTGGTTCTTTGAAAGAATTAACAAGATAGATAAACCATTAGCCAGCCTTATTAAAAAGAAGAGAGAGAAGACTCAAATTAATAAAATCATGAATGAGAAAGGAGAGATCACTACCAACACCAAGGAAATACAAACGATTTTAAAAACATATTATGAACAGCTATATGCCAATAAATTAGGCAATCTGGAAGAAATGGACGCATTCCTGGAAAGCCACAAACTACCAAAACTGGAACAGGAAGAAATAGAAAACCTGAACAGACCAATAACCAGGGAGGAAATTGAAGCAGTCATCAAAAACCTCCCAAGACACAAGAGTCCAGGGCCAGATGGCTTCTCCGGGGAATTTTATCAAACGTTTAAAGAAGAAACCATACCTATTCTCCTAAAGCTGTTTGGAAAGATAGAAAGAGATGGAGTACTTCCAAATTCGTTCTATGAAGCCAGCATCACCTTAATTCCAAAGCCAGACAAAGACCCCGCCAAAAAGGAGAATTACAGACCAATATCCCTGATGAACATGGATGCAAAAATTCTCAACAAGATACTGGCCAATAGGATCCAACAGTACATTAAGAAAATTATTCACCATGACCAAGTAGGATTTATCCCTGGGACACAAGGCTGGTTCAACACCCGTAAAACAATCAATGTGATTCATCATATCAGCAAGAGAAAAACCAAGAACCATATGATCCTCTCATTGGATGCAGAGAAAGCATTTGACAAAATACAGCATCCATTCCTGATCAAAACTCTTCAGAGTGTAGGGATAGAGGGAACATTCCTCGACATCTTAAAAGCCATCTATGAAAAGCCCACAGCAAATATCATTCTCAATGGGGAAGCACTAGGAGCCTTTCCCCTAAGATCAGGAACAAGACAGGGATGTCCACTCTCACCACTGCTGTTCAACATAGTACTGGAAGTCCTAGCCTCAGCAATCAGACAACAAAAAGAAATAAAAGGCTTTCAAATTGGCAAAGAAGTAGTCAAACTCTCCCTCTTCGCCGATGACATGATACTCTACATAGAAAACCCAAAAGTCTCCACCCCAAGATTGCTAGAACTCATACAGCAATTCGGTAGCGTGGCAGGATACAAAATCAATGCCCAGAAGTCAGTGGCATTTCTATACACTAACAATGAGACTGAAGAAAGAGAAATTAAGGAGTCAATCCCATTTACAATTGCACCCAAAAGCATAAGATACCTAGGAATAAACCTCACCAAAGATGTAAAGGATCTATACCCTCAAAACTATAGAACACTTCTGAAAGAAATTGAGGAAGACACAAAGAGATGGAAAAATATTCCATGCTCATGGATTGGCAGAATTAATATTGTGAAAATGTCAATGTTACCCAGGGCAATATACACGTTTAATGCAATCCCTATCAAAATACCATGGACTTTCTTCAGAGAGTTAGAACAAATTATTTTAAGATTTGTGTGGAATCAGAAAAGACCCCGAATAGCCAGGGGAATTTTAAAAAAGAAAACCATATCTGGGGGCATCACAATGCCAGATTTCAGGCTGTACTACAAAGCTGTGGTCATCAAGACAGTGTGGTACTGGCACAAAAACAGACACATAGATCAGTGGAACAGAATAGAGAATCCAGAAGTGGACCCTGAACTTTATGGGCAACTAATATTCGATAAAGGAGGAAAGACTATCCACTGGAAGAAAGACAGTCTCTTCAATAAATGGTGCTGGGAAAATTGGACATCCACATGCAGAAGAATGAAACTAGACCACTCTCTTTCACCATACACAAAGATAAACTCAAAATGGATGAAAGATCTAAATGTGAGACAAGATTCCATCAAAATCCTAGAGAAGAACACAGGCAACACCCTTTTTGAACTCGGCCATAGTAACTTCTTGCAAGATACATCCACGAAGGCAAAAGAAACAAAAGCAAAAATGAACTATTGGGACTTCATCAAGATAAGAAGCTTTTGCACAGCAAAGGATACAGTCAACAAAACTCAAAGACAACCTACAGAATGGGAGAAGATATTTGCAAATGACATATCAGATAAAGGGCTAGTTTCCAAGATCTATAAAGAACTTATTAAACTCAACAGCAAAGAAACAAACAATCCAATCATGAAATGGGCAAAAGGCGTGAACAGAAATCTCACAGAGGAGGACATAGACATGGCCAACATGCATATGAGAAAATGCTCTGCATCACTTGCCATCAGGGAAATACAAATGAAAACTACAATGAGATACCACCTCACACCAGTGAGAATGGGGAAAATTAACAAGGCAGGAAACAACAAATGTTGGAGAGGATGCGGAGAAAAGGGAACCCTCTTACACTGTTGGTGGGACTGTGAACTGGTGCAGCCACTCTGGAAAACTGTGTGGAGGTTCCTCAAACAGTTAAAAATAGACCTGCCCTACGACCCAGCAATTGCACTGTTGGGGATTTACCCCAAAGATACAAATGCAGTGAAACGCCGGGACACCTGCACCCCGATGTTTCTAGCATCAATGGCCACGATAGCCAAACTGTGGAAGGAGCCTCGGTGTCCAACGAAAGATGAATGGATAAAGAAGATGTGGTTTATGTATACAATGGAATATTACTCAGCTATTAGAAATGACAAATACCCACCATTTGCTTCAACGTGGATGGAACTGGAGGGTATTATGCTGAGTGAAGTAAGTCAGTCGGAGAAGGACAAACATTATATGTTCTCATTCATTTGGGGAATATAAATAATAGTGAAAGGGAAAATAAGGGAAGGGAGAAGAAATGTGTGGGAAATATCAGAAAGGGAGACAGAACGTAAAGACTGCTAACTCTGGGAAACGAACTAGGGGTGGTAGAAGGGGAGGAGGGCGGGGGGTGGGAGTGAATGGGTGACGGGCACTGGGTGTTATTCTGTATGTTAGTAAATTGAACACCAATAATAAAAAAAAAAAAAAAAAACACAATGAGATACCATCCACACCAGTGAGAATGGGGACAATTAACTAGGCAGGAAACCACAAATGTTGGAGAGGATGTGGGAAAAAGGGAACCCTCTTACACTGTTGGTGGGAATGTGAACTGGTGCAGCCACTCTGGAAAACTGTGTGGAGGTTCCTTAAAGAGTTAAAAATAGATCTGCCCTACGACCCAGCAATTGCACACTGCTGGGGATTTACCCCAAAGATACAGATGCAATGAAACGCCGGGACACCTGCACCCTGATGTTTCTAGCAGCAATGTCCACAATAGCCAAACTGTGGAAGGAGCCTCAGTGTCCATCGAAAGATGAATGGATAAAGAAGATGCGGTTTATGTATACAATGGAATATTACTCAGCCATTAGAAACGACAAATACCCACCATTTGCTTCAACGTGGATGGAACTGGAGGGTATTATGCTGAGTGAAGGAAGTCGATCGAAGAAGGACAAACATTATATGTTCTCATTCATTTGGGGAATATAAATAATAGTGAAAGAGAATATAAGGGAAGGGAGAAGAAATGTGTGGGAAATATCAGAAAGGGAGACAGAGCATGGAGACTCCTAACTCTGGAAGGCGAACTACGGGTGGTGGAAGGGGAGGAGGGCGGGGGTGGGGGTGAATGGGTGACGGGCACTGGGGGGGCACTTGACGGGATGAGCACTGGGTGTTATTCTGTATGTTGGTAAATTGAACACCAATAAAAAATAAATTTATTAAAAAAAAAGAAAAAAGTTTTCTGCACAGCAAAGGAAACAGCTCACAGAAGATATTTGCAATGACATATCAGATAAAGAGCTAGTATCCAAGATCTATAAAGAATTTATCACACTCAACACCCAAGAAACAATCCAGTCAAGAAATGGGCAAAAGACATGAACAAACATTTCTTCAAAGAAGATCTACACATGGCCAACAGGCACATGAAAAAATGCTCCACATCACTTGCCATCAGGAAATAACAAATCAAAACCATAATGAGATATCACTTTACACAGGTGAGAATGGTTAAAATTAATACGACAAGAAACAACAAATGACAGCGAGGATGTGGAGAAGGGATGTGCAAGCTGGTATGCCACTCTGGAAAACAGTCTAGAGGTTCCTCAAAGAGTTAAAAATAGAGCTACCTATGACCCAGCAATTGCACTACTGGGTATTTATCCCAAAGATACAGATGTAGTGAAATGATGGGACACCTGCACCTCAATGTTCATAGCAAGAATGTCCACAATAGCCAAACTGTGGAAGGAGCTGAGATAGCTGAAATGTCTTCCAACAGATGAATGGATAAAGAAGATGTATAGAAGTATAGATATAAAGATGTATAGATGTAAAGAAGATATATATATATAGATATATATATGTGAGTGTATATATATATCTATACACACACACACACAATGGAATATTTCTCAGTCATCAGAAAGGATGAATACCTACCATTTGCTTCAATATGGATAGAACTCTAGGGTATTATGCTAAGTGTAATAAGTCAATCGGGGAAAGACAATAATCATATGATTTCACTCATATGTGGAATATAAGAAATAATATAAAGCACTATAAGGGAAGTAGGGAAAACTGGGGAAAATTAGAGAGGAAGACAAACTATGAGAGACTCAAATCTGGGAAACAAACTGAGGGTTGCTGAAGGGGAGGTGAGTGGGTGGATGGGGTAACTGAGTGACAGGCATTAAGGAGGGCAGTGATGTGATGAGCATAGGTATTAAAGTACATGTTGGCAAACTGAATTTAAATTTTAAAAATTTTATTTTTTCAAAAGAATTTTTTAAAAAGTACTGAGTAACGGAGCCCTTTCCTACTCATTCTATGAGTTCAGAATTGCCTTGATGCTTAAATCAGAAAATATCTCAAGAAAAAAACTGATTGCAAATACAATTCCCTTGTGCTGTAATTCCAACAAAATATTAGCAAATTAAATCTAGCAATATATATACAGAATTACCCAAGTGAAGCTAATGTCAGAATGCATGGTTGGGTTAGTATTCAAAAACCAATGAATAAAATACACTCATATTAATTCTTAAAAGGAGAAAACTCATTTGATTAGCTCATAGACACCAAAATAAGACATAGGACAAAATACAACACTAATTCTTGATTTGAGACACTCATCTATCTAGAAATAGAAAAGAACTTCCTCAACATGAGAAGACCATCTGTTTACCAAAAATGTTTGTCTAACATTATATTTTAGTGGTGAAAGTCAGAAAGCTTTCCCTTCCAAAATAAAAATAAAGATCATTTTCAACATTTCTAATCAACACTAGATCCAAGATAAATTCACAAAAGTCAATTGTACTTTCTATACTAGCAATATGTAAACTATAGAAAAACTAGATGAATTACAGAAGAGCTAGAGATATATACCATAGAGATTTGGCATAAGTATGGTTACATAAATAAACAGAAAAGAATCCAGGGATAGACACAAATATATAGTAATTTATTTTCATATGAATGCTAAGGTGGTACAATGGTGAAGAGACATTTTAACAAATACTGCTAGAAAAATTTGATATTCAAATGGAACATAATGAACCTCAACAAAATCTTCCCAAACACAAAAACACACTCAAGTGGATCATGGACTAAATGCGAATGATAATTGCAAAACTTCTCATAGAAAACACAGGAGAAAATATTCATGACCCTGAATAGACAAAGATTTCTTAGGACACAAAAAGCATGAAAAAAATGGTCTTCATAAAAAATTTTAAAATGCCTGCTATTCAAAGATGTTAAGCAACCAAATATTATTCAGTCATAAAAAAAAACACAATAAAATCCTGACATTTGTGACAATATGGATGGACTTAGAGGGTATAATGCTAAATGAAATACATCAATCAGAGAAAGACAAATACCAAATGATCTCACTCAAATGTGCAATTTAAGAAACAAATTAACAAAAACAACAAAATGACACACAAAAAATAGAGAAAAATATGTTAGTTGCTACAGGGAAGCAGGCAGAGGAATGAAGAAAACAGATTAAAAGGATTAATAGTACACTTATTTTGACGAGCATCAAGAAATGCAGAGAACTGTTGAATCATTTTACTGTGTACCTGAAACTACTATAGCACTGTATGTTAATATATTTTAAAAGAAAGAAATTGAGAGCAAAGGAAGGGAGTGACTGAGGGAGGAACACAGAAAGGGAGGAACAAAGAAAGGAAGGAAGAAGAAAAGACAGGAAGAAGAATTAAGAGGGAGGCTTGTTCTACCAAATGGCAAAACATAATAGAAAGGCAAAGTGATTAAAACAGTGTGACATGGATACAAGTATATTCAGACCGATATATGTATCACACCCTAATATCATTTCCACCTACCTTGTAATCAAGGAAATGTACAGTATCTGCAGTATGGCTGCAAATACTGAACTGCCTAAAAGTACCACAATCTGGACCTTTTACATTCACTATATTTTCAGAGCTTCACTACCAAGTGAATAATTAAAATCACCATATGTTCAGACTGTAATATAATAGCCTTCCCTTAACATATTACTGATTCTATTGTGAAATAATACTCTAAAGGTACTTGATGGTTGACTGACCCATTAACCTCCAATAAAACATTTATAACATTTCCAAAGGTTAAAGCACAGGTTTGGAAAGATCTTATATATTTAGAACACAAGAAGAGTTCATTTTAGACTCAGCAATAATTTCTGGGAGTACATTTTATACTTGTTCAAAATCCGTCAAACTGTTAACTATATAGTATATTCTTATATGTGTTTCAAACTTGATGTCACTTAGTATAAATATTCTGCACGATACTCAGTCATTTTTAGATATGTAACATTTATGACAAAGAGATGAGCTTAAACAATAAATTCATTAATTAACTTTCCTATTTATCAGACTTACTTCCTCAGTACCACAGTCACACACTTCACCTTCCTCCACTCTGCCATTGCCACAGATTGATGTTGGAGCTGTCTGCATTTGCGGCTTATTCTGAAGACATTTGGCACCCATATTTGAAATGAAATTTTCAAAGTCACTCAAACTGCAACTGCTAAAAGTCTTCACACCACTTGATCGCCTAGAGATGAATCCATACAATGTCATTGGCAGTACACTTCTGAAAGCACAACTCTATATAAATTAATTTCAAAATGTTAAATTTAATAGGTAACAATAAATGTTTATAACCAATGCTTGGGGGTCAAATTTTTTTTGGAGGGGTGAAAATTATTCCTGAGTCGGTCATGTAATTTTAATCACTAGAATACATGACATGTACTCATTCAAATAAAATTAAGTACAATTCAATAGTAAAAATCAAACAAGTGATTAGAAAATAGGCACAGACTTGAATAGATCATTATTTAAAATAATGACCAACACAAAAATGAAAAGGTGTTCAATATCATCAAGGAATTGCAAATCAAAACCACAATAAGATATCACTGCACACCTGTTAAGATGACTATTATCATTAAAAGAAGATCAGATTTGGCAAGGATATGGAGAAATGAGAATCCTTCGTACACTGTTGGCAGGAATGTAAATTGGGGAATTTTCACTGTGGAAAACAGTAGAAGCATTCTTCACAAAATTAAAATAGAACTACCATATGATCCTGCAATCCTGAGTATATATCTGAATTATCTGAGTATATATCTGAATACTGAGTATATATCTGAAATAAATCTCAATGAGATATCTGCACTCCCATGTTCATTGCAGCATTACTCACAGCAGCAGAGATATACAAGCAATATAAATGTCCATTAACAGATGAATGGATTTTTAAAATGTGGTATATACATGCAATGAATATTATTCAGCCTTAAAAAAAGGTAATCCTGCCATATGCAACAACATGGATGAACAATGAGGACATTATGCTAAGTGAAATAAGCCAGTTAACAGGGGACAAATACTGCATGATCTCACATATATATCTCAGATGGTCAAACTCATGGATGCAGAATTTGCACCATGTACAATGGTGGTTGCCAGGGGCTAGGAGTAGGTAGAAATGGGGAGTTAGTTATTCAATGGGCATAAAGCTTCAGTTATTCAATATGAGTATACTTTAGAAATCTGCTGTACAACATGGTACCTATAGTTAACAATCATTTATTGCACATTTAAAATTTTAAGAGAATTCCTATTACCTGCTCCTACCACAATAAAAGAATTAAGAATAGATAACTTTATCCTTATATGCATTACAAACTACATACCTAAGAGAAAATTTTATTTCTGGGCATGACTGTTAGTAAATTATTGTGTATAGAGAAAAATATTTACATATGTATAAAATGCCTTTTGCCTAGAAATGGAGAAAATGCTGTATCTATTTATGTCAACTCTCAGATATAGATCAACAATTCTTCAAATTTCTCTTCTATTCCCTCAGTCTTTCCCCTGATCATTATAAAATTAAGAATCACTCCCTTTGAAAGTCTGAATCTATTTCAATGTGTTTTCAGTATTTGTTCACAGGTTTGTACTATTTATATATAATGTACTATATATATATATATATACTATATATATATATGATACTATATATATATCATATTGTATGATAGATGATTCATTAAGTAGTAAGTTGTTTGAGGCAGGAACTTTATCATCTTTATTGTTGATATTACTTATTACAAGCACAGTACTTAGCAAACAATTTTTTATTGATTCTTCATAATAACAAAAAACTTTTTTAAAGATTTATTTATTTATTCATGAGAGACAGAGAGAAAGAGAGGCAGAGACATAGGCAGAAGGAGAAGTAGACTCCTCATAGGGACTCCGATGTGAGACTTGATCCCGGATCCTGGGATCAGGCCCTGAGCCGAAGGTAAATAAATGCTCAACCGCTGAGCCACCCAGTGGTTTCTTTTAACAAAAAACTTTTATTAAATAGACTACACTGTACTTAGTCTTGAGCTTATTCACAGATCTCAGAGAAACGGTATATTAATCAGCATTTTATATCATTATGTCCACATACCACTAATAAAGATAACTTCACAGAATATTTCCCTGAGTTACTTTTAATATGTAGTAAAAGTCTATCAGACAAGGAGGAAATTGACATTTATTGAGCACCTATTATTAGCCAGATATTTTATATACTTGAAAATTTAATCCTCACTACACATCAGGGATGTATGGTCACCAACTTTCTCTAGAAATTGAGCTAAAGTTCGGAAAAGCTAAAACCTCACAAAATTCATTCAGTTTGTAAATCAGCAGGATCAGCATTCACACACAGTTGTTTACGACTACAAGTTCAGGTATTTTTTACCCCAAAATTCTTCTTTGAATATTACATAGTAAAATATTTACTATTAAATATTAATATATTTTTTACTATAAACCATAAGCTTTGATCATCTTAAAAATGAAATTGAAAGGTGTGGAAAATTTTAATTGAAAACTATATTTTGGCTCTGGAAATGATTTTTAGTCAACTATATGTAATCTCTTTTTGCTCCCTAAAACAGCAGTTCTTAAGAACACGTGTTCCCAAAGATTACTTGTAATTAGTTATATGGAGGTTTTTTTCCATTTATTTTGTTGCAATTTTACACTTTGAATTCTAATGCTATATTAGCTTGGTTCCCAAATTGTTTTATAAAAGCTTACCCAGCCTAAGTTCTGGGTTCAGAGACAGAAAAATTAAGTGATAGAAAAAAGTAAAGGTATTTTCCCATTGGAAATGGAAAATGCTCTCTACCATTTTTTTTTTTTTTAGGTTAAGCCTAGCTCTTGACAGCATTTTGAAAAAAAAGTTTATCTTCTCCACTACTTCATTTTCTATTTTCCTTTCAGAGCCTTTCTCTCTTCTACATTTCCCCCCCTAAATTCCATGTTCTCATTATTCTTGTATCTCCTCCTAGGTTTTCCCTACTCCTTAAATAAGAGATAACAGCACAATGATAAATAACTTTGATGTAACTTTATTACTTACGTCCCCACAAATAATGTATAATGTACAATGTAGCTATCATGATCTCATTTTTTCAGATGAGAAAACTAAGAGAAAAAGTAACAAACAAGTGGAAGATTCTAAAGCCCATGTTCCCCTCAATGTATTTCATTCTGAAAAATGGTATATCTTCCTCTTTAAGAAAAAAGAGAGAGATTTTATTTATTTATTCACGAGACCGAGAGAGAGAGGCAGGGACATAGGCAGAAGAAGCAGGCTCCCTGCAGGGAGCCTGATGCCAGACTCAATCCTGGGACCCCAGGATCATGCCCTGAGCCAAAGGCAGACAGTCAACCACTGAGCCACCCAGGAGTCCCATATATCCTCTTTTTCAATCAAACTTCCATACTTTAATGAAATTGGTCTTAGCAAGGAATGAAAAAAAGCAATATTAATAAAATAATTCAATTTCATTAAATAACTGATAACCTCATGTTCCTTCCAAATATTTTTGCCTTGTTGTAAAATGATGCAGCCAGACAGGAGAGCAAATCTTGCCTTGAGTTTTCCCTAGCTTTCTACATTAATAGCTCTTGCCATGTTCTATGCCCCTTTCCTCTATCCACTTTTGAATTCATTTGTGTGTGCAGACTATCCTAAAAGTGAGAGTTTAAGACACAAGCAACCCACATTTAAAAAGCAGATATAAATTAGAGCATCAAAATAATATACCATAGGATTGCTGAATTATTAGAATTTTGTTCAAATGTATGCTAATGTTCTCTTGCTACATGCTACAAGTTAGTTCTAATGATTAACTGTCTTCTATACGAAGTCAGTATGGAGGGACACCTGAGTGGCTCAGCAGTTAAGCACCTGCCTTCAGCCCAGGGCGTGATCCTGGAGTCCCGGGATCAAGTCCCAAATCAAGCTCCCTGCATGGAGCCTGCTTCTCTCCCTGCCTATGTCTCTGCCTCTCTCTCTTTCTGTGTCTCTCATGAATAAATAAATAAAATCTTAAAAAGAAAAAAAAAGCAGCATG